>NC_041360.1:20571876-20754376 GCF_900634415.1 Cottoperca gobio
AGATGTTTTGGGGGGAAGTATGTTGTTGGGGTTTTGTGGGTTACATGTGATCACACCCACATGCAAGATAATCACAACAGAAGTTGTTTTCATTGAGTCCCGTGATAGAGAGTGTGTAACCGAATGTTTAAGTAGGAATTTTGTCGTTTTTCTCTCGTCCGGAGTTTGCCTCTTCCTTTGACAGAGGAAGGCTGGTCTACATGTCCCTTAGGCACAAGAAACCAGAACCTATTATTTAGTCGAGCGCTGGGGAAAAAGTGGCTTCTGAGAGCGGAGGACCTTCAGAGAAGTGATTGATGTAAGTTAACCCCGTCAGATGCAGGGTTATGGATCAGTGCAAAATGGGACATAAATCACTTCCAAATGGTCTTACCTACCACTGTTACATCAGGCTCATACACTCTGTGCTCTCTCTGTGCTCTCTCTGTGCTCTCGCTGCTGCCTCTATGTTTGTCCACAATATCTCTTTACCAATCTACGATTTTAGTTTTTTTTATAGTAGCAATAAAAGTATAGCTTATTGTATACTTGCTGAGGACAACAGTGCCCTTCTTAGCTCATATCAGGCAAGGCCACTGTTTACATTTGTGAATGTTAATATCATCCAAACTCACATTTCAGGAAGAAAATATATTGCATTTTGACAATAATGTCAACAACAAAACTTTCAGCCTCAAATCACTGAATGAACATGCTGCTGTATGTGTAAAAGTATCAATAATAATTGCAACAATTTTCCAATTAAAGCTCAATGCGTAGAAACTTTCTAAATGTTTCCCTTCCCTTTGCCACGAACTGAACTTGAAGATTTAAAGGTGACAAAATACAGAAATTACTTTAGTCATTTAGTTGATTTAATTGAGTTTGAATAAAGTCTTCTGCAGCAAGAAAACAATTGGGTTTGGAAAAAAAGGACATAATCTATTCTGAACTACCTTGAGAAGAATTCCGCCATGACCGCTAAAGTCTTCTTCATAAGCTCTGTAAACTTTTCCACTGAATAAATACAGCATGTCACTTCTTTTTTACACAAAGTAGAAACAAAAAAAAAACTAAATCCTAGAGCCACAAGAAAGAAAATTCATTTTTTGGGGAGGATTTCAGTTGGGTTTCTGTTGTGTGTGAGTATGGATTGCGCTGTATATACTTTACAGGCCTCTTGTTAGTGTGAGATGCAGGCGAACAAAGGCAACCTTCTGTTAAGAGCTTTAATATACCCTGGTGACGTGAGCCACAACAGTGTGTAAAAATATCCAGAAAACTCATTTGATTGGAGTGTTAAGCTGTTAAAAATAATTAGCTTCCCCCCCCCTCTCTTGTTATCCAGTATCTTGCCCGCTAGTTTCACACACAAAAGACCGGCCACAGCTCACAGCTATTGCCGAGTCTGGCCTCTGCCTCATTCATTCTAACTATGCTGACATGGGGCAACATTTTCCATGCTGCTTAACAGCCTAAAGTTTTACAATGGGAAAGTATTTTCTGCAACGAAAACACTGCCACTGGTCATAATGTGTGCATTTCCTAAATGACTGTCAGACAGGCTTTTATGACTATTTTTCTTTTGTTCACTGTGAGAACTTCAGCTTTGTTTGTGAAACAAATAGAGCAATTAAACCTCAAAAATAGCTACAAAATGTAAGGCATCCTGCTGGACCCCTGAGCACATGAACATCCTTTAGTGAGTGTCTTCTCTTCACTGCGAGCCTTAATGTGTGATTCACACCAGAGTCTCACATTCATGGATCAAACAATGCCAGTCCATTTTTCACCACGCCACATGTGCATATGGACTGTTGGCACATACGTGCAGACCCCAGGGGTCCAACACCAACCCCCCACCCACTTCATACCTCCGCCAGTTGGACCACGTCTCTCTATCTGACAGCATACCGCCCGGCCATGTGCAGTGAATAGGTGGTCAGCTTTGGACCGAGGCTGCAGTCGGCCACACATCGCATGCAGCTGTTGCAAAATGGACACTCTAGACATGTAACACAATACCTAAAAATGACCTCATTCAGTCTCAGCCAGTTAAAGTCAAAGCTGACACGATTCCCTTCAAAAGCTGATGGTACAGTTTATAATGCCTGTGAGGCAAAGTGCCAACGGCTTCTACCCCCAAACTACTGATAGCCCAGTTGGCAGGAGAGATAACTGTGTAGTCGTGTGTGGTTTGCAGAGATGTTGAAGCAGACACGGTGCATCAAAAAATGAAATGTATACTGTGCAAGGCAAACTGCTCCACTATAGGATGGATGGGTTTGTGTTAGTAAGTGAGTGAGGGCTGGTAGGGGAGTGGGAGATGTGTGTATGTGTGAGGTATACAAGGATTTCAGCTTGCCTAAACAACCTTCTCCCACTGCAACAACTTTCACTGTGAAAATCGTTTTGAGAACAGTTGAACGAGGAAGCGTGATGGTTCTGCATTGCTACTGTTTGTACATGCGTACGTACAGCTCTGTGGGGAAAATACAGAAAAGGAAAGTATAGAAAATATGAAAAACTGCAGCTAGAATATAATATCCATGTATTACCACAAGTCACTTCAATCAATCACTTATGATAAACAGTACACACGCAAGAAAATGTGTTTATGAAGAGTTTGCAGAACCAACTGATACGACCTCACAAATACCACAAAGGCTGTGATATGACACATGGCGTACGGTATAAAATACATTTGGATGAATAATTACTAAAGAATAAAAAATAACCATCAGAATGGTGTGACTTCGGTCACAGTCGATGTTGCATGAGCCGCTATAGAACGCCATGGAGGCAGGCCAGCCGGTGGTTGTGCAATGCTTTGCCACCATCTACTGGTCGGGAACAAAGATGCAATACAATCTTTACAAAGAACTTCAGCATAGTACATCAGTTTAGTTCCATTGGAAGTTAATGCTACTGTGTTGAATTGTGAACTTTAATTAAAAAAGTTAAGCTAAATTTGAAAGATAATCGCTATTAAAAAGGCATTTCAACAAGACCTCAACCATTTCAGACATATTTGCAAAAGAAGCCATCGTTAATGTTATTAGTAACACCTGTGCATTTCCTACAATCACAAGTCTTTATGTCTGCTGTGAAAAAGGGCCTATACTCCAAGGCAGTGTACAAAATCTAAAGACAACATAGGCTACATGACCGGAGTAACGACACATTTTTGCTCAGCTTACGTTGCAGATAGCGAGCTAATCAAATAGCGTTAAGCCTAATTGAATAACACTTAAAGTAATACGATTTAGGGTATAAATTAGTTAGCACAACTGCATTGACCTATTTCCATCCCTCTATCCTTATATATTGATAGGTTGGTGCAAGAAGTAACGTTGACGTTACTGTAGCTTAGCTAACGTTAGCTAACTATAAGCTAGTTAACGTTTTTGTCTGTAAAGTTATCTTACTGAGTCCAAAGGTTATCAATGGTTGATAAATATGTCTGAAATGAAGCGCACAAAGTTGTAAATCTTTACTTCAGATTAGTGATTCATTCCTCAAAAAATGGTAGGAACTGAAGTTGGGGTTTGTGTTGTAGCATGCCCGGATGGTTAGAGAGGAGCACCCGCAGTGTAACCTCCGCAGCTAACAGTCGTAGTTATCTTATCCCTCTTATCATCATGTATTTCAAATAAAACTCCAAACTTATCACATTCACTTAAAGTATTTGTTTAGTCGAGAATGTTTTTGCCATACAGTTTAGTTGTTACTTTGTACTCTGTTTTCAGATCTTATTGTTGATTATTATTATTATTATTATTATTATTATTATTATTATTATTATTATTATTATTATTATTATTATTATTATTATTATTATTGATGATTCTGTGCAAGTTTATGGACAATGTTACAGTTTTTATTCAGAGAAAGATTTTCTGACTGATAAAACGTTACATCGGTGTAGATCAGCTTTAGACACAACGACAACATCTTTGACATAATTTCACATATTGTAGGAGATATGTTTTTGTTTGTGCCCTATGGTTAGTGTGCACATTAATCATGCACAAATGTTTCAGCACCGTTCATCTTTTTTTGTTAACACTGTAATAAATATCTTTATTTTATTTGTGCACAAAATTATTATTATATTATTACCGCCAGGCGACTGATGCAGACATCCTGCTGGTTCACAGGTCAGTCCTGTGTCCTGTGTTCAGTTCAGGTCATTGCTCTACCTCTGTGTGAGGCTCAGAATAAATACCCAAAGCCACTCAACTACATCCACTTTGCTGTTCTTAACAGTGAGGAGTACTTGGAGGCAGTGAAGAAGACCCCTTATATGACTCTGGAGGACCTGAAGGAGTTCACCCTGCAGTATGGCGACGTCTACTTCCACCCAGTTAGTCCTGAACTTACTCGCTGAGTTGCAGCTGTTGTCATTTATCCGTATCTCTTGATCAGCTTCACTCCTGGCAAACCATTCCTCTTTCTCATTTGCTGTTTCTAGAACATCTATCACTGCGCCAAGCTGGCTGCCGGCGCCGCTCTGCAACTAGTGGACAGTGTTATGACGGGGAAGGTGAGGAACGGCATGGCTCTGGTCAGGTGAGTTAACCAGCAGTCCAGATATTTACTATTCATTAGTTTCTATAGTGAGTGTGCACGAGTCGTTATTGTTGATTCTGTTGTTCTACTTGTGTAGGTGTAGTCCATTTATTGATAAGTTGATAGGCATGCAAGTATTTGATCAATATTCTAAATAAAATGTTTTAGTAACTAGAACAATAAATACTTCAAGTATTCTTTCCAAACAAGAAATTAAAAAAATTCTGTATAAATTATTTTAATTTTTCTAACTTTATTCCTGTATTTTTTAAATCTATTAATGAAGTTAAACACATTGGAGTCAATTATTAAAGAAAGTTAAAGAAATGGTTGTGGAAACAATGACTAAAACTGAGCAATATAACAAGCTAAAAACAATATTATGTAAAACTTTGAGACATAGATAAACATTAATAATAAGCTGTATTTGTATAGCACCTTTCATACAAGAATTACAGCCCAAAGATGAGACAGAGCATTTACAGTACAATAATCAGTGTAGATGTAAATGAGTGTGAAGTAGCATTAAAATAGTATAAAATAGCAGAAAATAACATTGGAAATTGTTCAGATTTAAAAAGTTTGTGTTCTCCCTTTATGACCTGATAGTACCACAAGAATAATGTCGGCTGCATTTGAACATTTCTGAGATGTGGATCCTTTTGTTCTCTCAGGTATTGGGGGGTATGATGTGATGCATGGATTTAATAGCCACTGACAGTACAGTTACCGTTATTTATATAACAAATGTTATAATAATGTTACACAAATGTTGTCTTTGAAATATAAAATGCAAGATGTAATTGTGATGCCATTCTCCTTGGCGGAGGTAAATATAATAAATAATATTAGTTATTTAATTTTCTTCTCGTAAAAACAAATCTTTCTACCTATTTTGTTTTTTAAATAAATAATTTAAACTAATTTACTGATTATTACTCTCGCACCGCACAAGGAAAAACTCCCCAAACCCTACAATTAAAGGGGGGGGGGGGAAACCTCATGGAGAGCAACTGAGGATATATTTATATATTTTTAGGATTTAATAAAAAGGGAAATAAAAGTATTATGGTGACACCAAACCTCCTGAGACCAAATAGGTAGTAGTAATAATAGTAGTAGTAGTAGTAGTAGTAGTAGTAGTAGTAGTAGTAGTAGTAGTAGTAGTAGTAGTAGTAGTAGTAGTAGTAGTAGTAGTAGTAGTAGTAGTAGTAGTAGTAGTAGTAGTAAGTAGTAGTAGTATAGTAGTAAGTAGTAGTAGTAGTAGTAGTAGTAGTAGTAGTAGTAGTAGTAGTAGTAGTAGTAGTAGTAATAATAGTAGTAGTAATAGTAGTAGTAGTAGTAGTAGTAGTAGTAGTAGTAGTAATAATAGTAGTAGTAATAATAGTAGTAGTAGTAGTAGTAGTAGTAGTAGTAGTAGTAGTAGTAGTAGTAGTAGTAGTAGTAGTAGTAGTAGTAGTGGTAGTAGTAGTAGTAGTAGTAGTAGTAGTAGTAGTAGTAGTAATAATAGTAGTAGTAATAATAGTAGTAGTAGTAGTAGTAGTAGTAGTAGTAGTAGTAGTAGTAGTAGTAGTAGTAGTAGTAGTAGTAGTAGTAGTAGTAGTAGTAATAATAGTAGTAGTAATAATAGTAGTAGTAGTAGTAGTAGTAGTAGTAGTAGTAGTAGTAGTAGTAATAGTAGTAGTAGTAGTAGTAGTAGTAGTAGTAGTAGTAGTAGTAGTAGTATAGTAGTAGTAGTAGTCGTAGTAGTAGTAGTAGTAGTAGTAGTAAATGCACTTAGTTACAGACTATTCCACCGTTGGACCTAGATATCTGGACTCAAAATCAGCAGTACTTACTGTGCTTGTTAAATACAGTATAACGGTGGTTTCTTCGGCATTTCAGTGAAATTCTGTAGAAACAAAGTTAAATATGTAAGAAACAGTGGACTTTGAAAACTTGTAACTCCTTCAGCTAATCAGCCGGATCAAAGACCTTCACGTCAACAGAAGTATACCATCCCAGCAGAACTGGGAGTGGCGGGGAGCCCCCCAGGAAGGCTGACCACAGTCTATAAAATGAATGATGAATAGAAGAAAATAAGAACAATGCAATGCAGTTTGATAACTGACAGCTTGCAAAGCTTTGACCGGTGGTTTTGCCTCAGAGCAGTTGGCTGTCCCCTCTGCATGTCTGCTAGATACTGAAGTGATGTGGTGCAGGAGCCTGGACTTATGCAACTCAACATTCTAATCTATTACCATGACATCATCACATTCTGCATTCTGTTCTCTCTCCTGTAATCCCTCTCTCAAATACAAACAACTCCATGTTGCAATAATCCACACATTATGACCCATTATGATATAACACTTTACTTTATAGAACAATAAATACATTTGGTCTATTGCTATTGCATTTTAAGTCATACATGCAACAAGTCACTGCCACAGAAAGTGTGAGCTGTTCTAATAAACTCCTGAAATGATCCTGTTTACCTTTTTTTTAAGATGTATCTTTTTATTGGGAATACACACATAACATACAGTAGTATAAAATTGCAATTCTCTCCCATTTTTGTTGTGAAATTAATATCCCCAGGGACCTCAAAGAGGGACACCACCCACCTGATAATGCAACATTGTCTCTGTATAGAAAATACCAATGCTACTGGTAATTTTAGTGTGTATGAATATTTAAAATGTGTAAGCATACTAACTATGAATAAATAGGTTAAAGTGAAATAATAACAAACCAAATCAACCTAAAATAACTTTCTCAAAACTAACTTATAAAACAGGAGAAACAAGATCAGACAACAATGCTACCCACCCCTACAGACCCCGAGGCTGCTATAGATACTTGTGGGAGCAAAGTTGTGTTAGACTGGCACGATATCATTTATAATGTTTTACAAAAGGTGCAGATCACAGCTGAATGGCTGGCTGAAAAAAGGCTCACCTGCATCCCGTGTGTCACGACACACTGGGCCAGCAGGTTCACCAGAGAGATCCACGAGCCCAAAATACAAACAAACACAATGTCAATATACGATCCTTGGGGTCATGTGTCCAAGGACTCCAGTGTTAGCCAGCGGAGGGATTTAATGCAGCTGCACATTACAGGAATAACTGTATTATTGATCTGCACAGCATACACACTTTAGTCCTCAGTAGCTGCTGTACTTCAGGTATATTATTATTTTATATTGTATATTCTGTGGCAATTTCACATTGTTTTAAAGTTCGTCTGCTCTTATGAATTAAATCGTAACGTTATGTAGCGTACCAGTCACGCCGCCACACCATATCCTGTAAAGGCCAGAAGAAGTTGCTTGGAACCGGAGAAAATATGGCATTATTACAAAACAATCTTTATTACTAAAACGTTGGCAAAAATGGACCCCAGGAAATTCAACACAACTAAACAAACAAACAGAATCAGCTTCTCTCCCCGGCTCCAGTGAATGGCACCTTCTCAATCCTTACCTAACTGGAGCCTTACCGAATGCCCAGGTAAGTAAAGGGTGAGCTAAACAGAGATCATTAATAATAAGAAATAATTAACTAAACATTGATGTAAGACGTCTCAGTTACTGCTGACATCACAAAGTACCTATAGGCATCCGTAGGTGGGCCCGGCCCCTCCATGTTGAGACAACATAATGAAGCTAACCTGTTTGCATTGTCCCTGATTGAGCTGCTGATCTAACATCCAAGGCAGGGCGAATACAATCAAATAAAAACACAACACACACAGCAGGGTGGATCCCTTTCAAAATATCATAATCCTACGAAACAACAGTACAGCACGCTTGTGTTTGTTAAATAACTTTATTGCCAATTTATCCAACGAATGGAAACATCATACTGAAAATAATATTAAAACCATTTTCACAATAACATATCACAGATGTGTCCAGCAGAGACAGGGACTGTAAGATCTTCTTTGACACAATAGGGGTCACTGTTTGCTCATTTAAACGAAATACGTGCTTCATTGGGTAACTAGTTTGATACCGTTTAGAACATAATTAATTAAATACTCCTGTACTTCTTCTAAGATATGATATTGCATTGTGACCCGTCAACAATACAGACAAACTTCTAAGGCTGCAGCTCAGTTAAATAAATACAAAAAACACATTAAACGTAATACTTTTCATAAATTTAAGCACACACATTTGCCTGAAAGATTGAGTGCGTTGCTCCAGTGAGTCAGTGCAAACCAGGTGAACGGTGGTTTGAGGGTAGATGCTCTTTAGTGCAGGTTGCAGCTGCAGATTGCACTGGAATGTCTGTGTTGTTACCTCAAAGCAGACTGTGTTCTTCGGTAAACATTAGTCATTAACGTCTTTTATGAGGATTCCCTGTGCAGGTTTGTGTTTTTCAGCTCAGTCATTAAAGATGTCTGGTTTACGCTCACAGCAAACAGGCCAGGGAAGCTTTCTCCCAACTTCGTCCATCGCCTGGAGATTCTGCAAGGACCTCGGCACAGCTTGGTTTCACTAGAAAGATCCTTTTGAGTGGAGTTGTTGTCGTGCTTCAGGACGCTTCTAAATCCTTAGATTAGATTTTAGGAACCAAGGCAGGCTTCTGGCAAGAAATCAAAGCCGCTCTTGAGGGACCAAAGTATCTGTTTTCATTTAATGTACAAAGCTATCACTGTGCAATGGGCCCTGGAAAAGTGGCTTGTATATAAACTGTTTGCCTTTTGCTGAAGTACCTGCACCTTTATTACTGACTCATTCTGGTGACATAATTCCTCGAAAATGGTACTTTCCACCTCTTAGTGGTTTTCAAAGCTTACTGGGAATTTACCTCACTCGTTGATTTAACATAACAGTTTGATGAGTCACCGGGCAGTTGACAGCTTCAGCTGTTTGCAGAACTTAAGAATATGTGTATTTCAGTGAGAAATTGATTTAAAGGCATTTGCTCTGTTTATGCGTCTCTTAAGTGGAACTGAACTCGAGAAAGTCATGTTGTGGAAATGCAACCTGCACCACTAAGTGAATCCACATGGAGCCACAATCTGGCATGCACAAGCACCCAGCCGCCGATGACCTGCTGCCCTTCTGCATTAACCAATTGGCCTCTCTGTGGTGGTGAAAAACCTTGCTATGGTGATGACAAACACATGAGGCTTTACGCACAAAAATCTTCCCCCTCCGTTCAAAATGTGTTTTTCTTATTGTCACGTCACTTGGATATTTGACCTTCACTGCGCAGGATCTCTGTGTTTGCATACAAGTATGCTTATAGTTTAAGAAATGCACGTACATGCATGATTTTGTGACATCACAGCTAGTTTGGAAGCCAGATGTGGTCCAGTACACAACTTACACAAGTGTGATGTGCAGACTGTAAGCCTCCAGACAGTGGGAATGGGTGTTTCATTAAAGTAGGAGCCATGTTTTGTTGTCTTGTGGTTAAACTTTTGAAATAAACAATATTGTATTTATGCAAAAATTCTGTTTTTTTTTTATTATATATTTGCTAATTAGTGCAAAACACAATGTACACCTGAGGCTGCACGTATTTGGTCATATGACCTGATTGTAGCTCCCTCCAGTTATGAACACGAGGCCGAGGTCATGTTTAAAATACGGGGTTTTATTTCCATCCTTAACATCCTAGTCAACCCGTGAGAACATAGAAGTGAACAATATATCAATGCCGCTAAATCACACACACGGCACACGTGTAACACTTAGCACATAGCACGAGCTAACACATACAATCATGTAGCACGTGGCATGTAGCATTCATATGCACACATAACATTCAACTCAAACGCAGTTGCCCAAACATTATACAAACATACATCGTAGGCTGCTTGTCATTTAGAGGGGCTGATGTCTTAAACTACATTTATTTAGCTTTATACTCGAAGAGATCGCAAGCTCACGCTGTATTGCAATTGCGATTCCTCCTCTGGGGACCATGAATGTCTGTACAAAATATCATGTTAATCAATGTAATAGTTGTTGAAATCCTTCACTCTCGACCTAAGTGATGACTGACATACTAGCGTTGCCTTCCCGAGAGCCCAGTGGCAAAAAATCACCAAAAACCAACCTGTGAGTCAGCTGAAAAGCATTTTTTATTATTACTTATTTTTAACAATGTTAGTATAGTAGCAAGACATACAGTATAGGTACGATTAGTAAGCATAGCACCAGAATCAATCATTCATTTCTTTTATACACGCTACATACATACTGTAGGTACATATGATTCTTAAAAACATCTTTGGATAAAGCATAGCAAACAAGCACACGGTTTCTCTATTCAGTACCAATGCCCATTCAATATTTAGCACACTGTTTGCAATTCAAGTATGGATATTACAAATACATATATATCATAAGTTACAAATCTTAACGGTTATTACAAAAAAAAAAAAACAGGATTACATTTCTAGAAAAAATGTATGGCACATAGTGCATCAAGTATTCTTTAAATTTCTGATACAGACTTCATAGAACAATTGCCCATCATAAAAATGAATGATGGCCAAAGGTTTTCTAGCTGCTCATTGACTTGTTTTTTTACTTTTATTTTTTCAGCCATTCTTTAAATCAAAAGAAGCTGCATTCTCTGAGAAGAAAAAATTTTTTGCGTCTATCTTCTAACTTTGGTTAAAGCTTAACATCAGAGTACCAGCATGTTAGGTTGCTTGATAGCTGTAGTAGTGGTCATGGTGAAAGTCATTCATGTTGAGTTAAGTACTACTCATGGGCATATTTCCTCATGCAGTGTTTTATCTGATATATTTTATATATCTGGCAACCTTGCAGCTACATGAGAGAACCATTACATGCATTACATTACAGACCCTACATCTGCCAAAGAGCCAAAAGCCAGTGTTTTCCTTCTCGAGATCAGAGGTAATTCCAGTAGTTCAAAAGCACCATTCAAAAGATCCTCATTTAAGGTTAGTGGTTATACACTACAAATAGTAGTCGGCTAATACCTTTTTTAATTTTTTTTAGCAAAGCAAGATAAAGGACAAAACACATTGGACAATGGCTTCTTCGTTGGTAGTAGTCATTGTACCTTAAAACATAGAACATATCTACAGTCATTACAGAATAAATATGGTCAAACATAAATATATTACAACACACATCTCAGTAGAGTATGGATGTTTGTGAGAGGTAGGGGTTGCAGGTACCTACAGTAGGCCCAATGGAGGGTGTGACGTGAGACATCACACCTGATACTGTGTCCCGGTGTAACAGATGAGAACTCGTTTGTGTGGCGAAAATTAAAGAAAAACACAAAAAATCTAAAATAAAAGAATCCTCGTGATTGAGAAAAAGCCTTTTAGACTGTACTTCAGCTATTTCCTCACAGCACTAGTTTGTATTCTGTCGCTACGTAACAGTGAAAACTAAAATGATCTATAGTTGATGTAAAGGCAGGTCATGTCAGTAGTTAGTGGCTAGCTTACTCTTTCTTGAGGCCCAAAGATAGTTTAATATTTTCTTAGAAGAGAAGATCCATAGCACTTTCACAACATGTGAGTGCTATCGATCTCCTAATCTAACTCCCGACAAAAAGATTAAATACCAAAATATTTCTTTCCACCTGTGTAAGGCCAAGATAATCTGCTCTGTACCTCATTAGTCTCAAAAGAAATACAGTGTTGTTGTCGAACTTCTTCTTTTTTTACCAGGCTGTCACACTGTGAAACAATAACACAACCCTGCCTCGCACACTATTTGAATAGTCTGTAACACTTTCTTGTCATCACAGGATTGCAATGATTATTACATACATAGTATCTTGATTTTTATACTGTCTCATCGATTGCAAGTCAAGTAGATACGTGGTAACTAAATGCCCACAGTGTAGCTGTAACACATAAATATGTACGCTACGTGGATGTTCACATATAAGAAGATTAGTTTCAGGTTCTTCATAACGAAATTCTGGAAACGTTTTTTTTTTTTTTACCAGAATTCTTTTTATGAGTGTTTCTTTTAAAGATGAGAATTTCTTCCTTGAAGTATTAGGTTTTTATACTGTTTGAAGTTTTGTATCCCTTTGTACGATGCTAAAAAAAATGCGTAAATGTCAGAATAAAAAGCCTTTTAGGTTCCAAAGCGCAGACATGTGTTATAGCCATTGCAACACGGTTGACATGCAAATATAGCCGGCTCTTCTTCAGGGTGATGAAGGACCTGACAGTGGCCCTGTAGTACTGCACAGTACAGAGTGTCTTGTATGTTTTAGCTGCCATTTGGGAACTAGGGATGTTACTATAGGATGATAACTGTTAAATGCTCCTCCACCACCACACTGACGGATGAAGACGGCGTCCAACAAATCACTATTATTGAATGTAACTGTCGTCAGGATAGATTAAGGGGTTTGGTCCGTGCATGGCTCTCAGTGGACTTGGAGGAGTAGGCCGTTGTGAGCCTGGGGAATGCACTTCCCACAGAAGCCACCACAGCGGCCGTAGATTCTTGTTCCGTCCTACGGACAAAGACAAACGAGAAAGGAAAGAGTGGGCAAAGGGCAGCTTTTTACGCGAAGAATGAACGCTTCATAAATGTCAGTGGGGATTCCTCTTCTGTGAATCAGACAGAAATACAACATGGAAACTCAGATGACATTTCAGAGCAACAATCCCATTCCATTACTCCAAGACCCAACATGAAGCACAATCACATCCCAGTAGCTGACATAATACACTCATTAAGAGCCAAACAGCGTCAGTAACACAAAAGAAAACCATTTTATGAATCTACTGTCAGCTTCTTACCTCAGATCTGTGCACTTTGACGGAGACATAGTTGCCCTGTGATGTCCACTTGGAGGCCTCAGCCACTTTGAGACCAGTGCCAATCAGATTTATGCTGAACTGGCCCTGAAAACACAGATTGAGTTATTTAGATTATTTAGTTGGAAATTATTGCCAAAGTAAAGGGCATTCCCCCCCCCCCCCCCCACATGTCCAGGTCATTATAGCAGAACATGTTTAGTAACAATCTCTCTTCTTTGACTTTCAGGCCACTAACACAAATATGGCACACACAATACACATGAAACATTTCTATTCAGCCACAATGTACAATATTTCACCAACCTGTGGACACTTAGCTGCACTATAACAATCTCCCGCTGTAGCAAAGGGCACAGGTCGACCAAGAAGAGTTTGGGAAAACTGGAGGTCTGTGACTGGTAAACAGCAAAGATACAAATCTAGAGTCACAATGTGCAACAGCAGAAGTAAACACAGACTGAAGACAGCTGCTCTAAGGTAAATAACCACACAGAGCATCAGCAACTACAGTTTATGCTAATGCATTTCATTGCAGGGTTGATGTCCCTGTCACAGCGCCAGATGTTTTTCTCTTTCTAAAAGGCCTTTACACAAAACAATTCATGCAATGGGATTCGGGGAGTGAAGTAGAATTTTGAATGTTAATGGCTTTACATTCAATAATGATAAATATCTTAAAATTCAAGAGGTAATGCTGTAGTGGACACCTAAATGTTTTGAGCACAAGAGGGAAAAGAAATAGTAGAGCTTAAGAAACCAGGTATTGTATGAATCTATTGGAGACATTATATCCGCCCCCCCCCCCCCATTTGTGAGTAAACTGGTTGTATGTAAACCTTTGTTTTATATTTTATATCAGTGACTCAATCAAGACTCTCCCATGTTATTCCTGATCACCCTGCATTGTCACACATGAGAACTAAGACTGGTACCTTGTCCTGCCCTCTCTTCAAGTTGCCTGTATATAAAATGATGATAAAGTTCACAAGATGCTTCCCTTCATCTTGAACTCATTATCCCCCGCTCTGCTCTCTTCAAGCCGCCTGAAAGCCAAATGAGTACCATGCAGGGGAGGGGGGGGGGGGGGGGGGTGAACATGTGCTGTCAGGACCCAGACCAGACGAAGAGGATGGGAGGATGACTGTGTATGTTCTAATCCAACTTCCCCTGAACACACACACACGCACACGCACACGCACACACACACACACACACACACACACACGCACTGTACACTAATCCACACACTCTAATCAAAGGCATACTTGTACACAACAGGGGAGGTGGAGCTGACTGTAATAATGAGCAGAGGAATATGGCCTGAAGATGTGTGTGTATTGGTGTGTCTGTGAATGTGTGATTGCTCGCATGCAAGTATGAGTAAGTGTTTGATATTGATGCGACTGCCTGCATGGGTGTGTGCGCGCTTGTGTCTTCACGCTCTTCTTGTGTGTGCTTGCCAAAGCAAAGTTGTGCGAGGCAGCGTCGCATGTTGTCTGTCTGTGCTTGAGAGCAGGCACGCATGTCTCTATGTTGCACGCACGCATTCCTTTATTCTTCTGCTCACGTGTTTGTGCTGAGAGGCCCGGTTTCAAGTCCTCGCCTAGTGATGTGAGCACAGAGCGCTGAAAGGTCAAACTTTTTGACCTAAGCGGAGAGAGTGTGTGTGAGGAAAGCAGCACATATTGCATTTGGACGAGACAGTATAGAGCGCTAGGGGACGAGGCGTCTGAGGGTTAAAACAACACTGGTGTGTGGTCTCATTATAGTAGAGAGTGTAAGGCAATCACACGGTAATTACGCACTCATTATCCTCAGGGAGCTCAGGTCCAGACGAACTTTGTGGAAGAGTGTGTATCCCGCTGCTGAGTAGTCGTTCCTGCAGTCGCAGTCCTGTCTTCGGCTGCCGTTATACGGACATTCAAAGGGGTTCAGCAACCTTTGTATTAACGACAACATGAATCAGGATTTATTCAAGACAAACCACCATATTTTATTTTATACACATGGTGTAACAAGCAGCACTGTAATTCTGATCACATAATCACAGTCACAGCTCAAGTGGCCATCAGTCTTCGCATGCATCATACACACCTGTGCCCATACACCTCGGAGTAGTTGTCCGTCTGACCGCTGCGCAGGGTCACATACTCTTTGGGGAAATCAGTCTGCATCTCAGCGCAGTAAATCTGAAGCACATTGAGACAATACATGAGAGGGGAAGGTGCAGGTTGAGTCATGATGTGTGCCGGAGCATTTCTGACAGAACATGCACACCTGTAGGATCCGGGTCTTGACTTTGAGATAATATTCCCCATCTATCTTCACACCCAGTCTCATCTGGACCTCTCGGCAGGAAGCGAACAACTGGCCTGGGTGAAGAAATATGAAGGGAAGGAAGTAGAGGCTTCAGTGCATCAGCGAGTAAACAGAAAACCTTGACACTGAAGTCCGACACCGCTTTTGAAACTGTACTTGCGCAGCCCTGGCCATAAATCTGTCAACAAATGTCAGAAAGGTTTCGCAAGATAATAAATTAAACCCCCACTATGAGAAAAGATTGTGACCTGGCTCTCGTCTTTTTAAATGAGACCTGTTGTAAATGTCTCATTATTTGTGTTGCCTCCTCTGTTTTCCCAGAGTGCTGTAGGGCTCATATCAAGCTGATTAGCTGATTAGCATTAATACTTGACCGCAGAACTGGCTGTCACCCGAGCATATCATTTTAATTTCGGCAGTGCCTGACTTGGCAGAAGCCAAGTCGGGAATGAACAGCCCAATGCGCAAGTACTGAAACATCTGAAATGTGGGGGAGCGAACCTACAAACTTTGGCCCGCTGCCGGGTTTTACAGAGCCTGCAATTTCACAATGAAGGCTGCCTCGGCTCCGGCACACACCCCTGAGGCGTTTTGACCGACTGACCATTTCGCAATTTGTAGAAAACTGCTGACTGTCTATTTATTGTTCCACTAAGTGATTACTCCAAGAGGCTTCAAGTGGAGGCCTAATGTTTTAAAATGAAGCAAGAAGTTGAGTTTCTGTAAACGCAATCAGACACGGCGTGTGTTGCCGTATACAGCACAGTCAATTTAATACCATCAATTCCTTTTTGGCAGTGTGCACTACATGGATCAGATGGTAGAATGTTTGACTCACATTCTCTGTCTTGACATGAAGCTTGAGACTCCGGTCTCTCTGAAGGACGGCAGTGTTTAGACGAGTGGCCTTTGGAGGTCACACACTCCACTCTGCGCTGCATCACTCCTGCCCCGCAGGTCTGCGAGCACTGGTACGCACAAAACATACACACAAAACAATTAGCAAATAAGATGCAACCATATCCAAATGAGATTTATCATCAGAATGCACAAGTCATGTAAATCTATTGTGAACACGGCTAACAGGCGCTTTTTGTTTCACCTTGCTCCATGGGCCAACTTTCCAGTAGGTTGTGTGCGGGCAGTCCCTGAGGACGCAAGGTCGGGAGCCAGGAGGGTGGGGCTCAGGGCAGTGGGTGCTGGCGGAGGAGGACTGGGCAGCAGCATACGAGCGCAGAGCATGAGAGGAGGGCACCACGGAGCAGGAGATTATACGCTGCTGGTAGCCCACACCGCAGCTGGCAGAGCACTGAGCAACACACAGATACACACACATCGACAGTTACTAAAGGATTAGCATGAGTAACAGAAGTGGATGTACTATTAATGAGAATCTATCACCTCACTCAAGCCGATTTCTGTTGGAACATAGTCTGTATCCTGTGTGAACCTTGTATCTGCAAAATGTTTATAAGCTAAGACAAACAGCCTTGTTTTCAGCTTCAATGTATTTTTCTGCTTATCCAGTGGCTTTTTTAAATGGTTTATTTATCCTAAGATGTTGGAGAACTTTCTCAACCTATAAAGTAACACTTTATCCCAAACCACAAAAGCTCGGAGATACATTAAGACAGCGACTGGGGGGGGGTTCAAGCCTACCTGTGACCAGTCCCCTGAAATCCACATGTAGTGACAGGGAGCTCTTTTGCAGGCCTGGTGTGATGCGGGCTGGGACGATGGCTCACAGTAATCATCCTGGACGGGTGTCATCCCTGCGCCCATGCACCCCACCTTCCTGCTTCTCATGCCTTCTCCACAGGTTGCATTACACTACAAGAAAATTGTAACACGGCAAGAAACCAGTAAGAGTGAAGAAGAGTTGGCAGAGGGGGGGCAGTGTTGTACTTTCACCAACTACACCATTGATGCTCGCTTGCCTCTTTAGCTCTCCAAATGGAAACCCCTTATTATGTAAAGGTTAACACAATAGGGACAATTAAGTGTTGTGAGATAATGCCAACATCAGCTCTCAAGAAACCCAATCCCAAACATGTGCTCTGGTTGACAATGTTTCCATAAAAGATAAAAGTTAAGCCGGTTTCCCTCAGGCCCAGTAACGGTTTATAAGAGCGTTTAAAAGTAATTATATGCTCCAGAATCTTAAAATTAATCTATGTAACAAGTCAGCTGTGTGTGGATTTTCAGGGCCAAACTCAGAAAGAAACAAAGCTGTGAGTTCTCGGGGTAACACAGACAGGAATTTGAACACTGCAAACATTCTGCCGCAGGAGGACACAGCACTATGTCCCTACATGGTGCCCCTCTTTTATGCCTCACTTCCGAGGACAAAGCACGGGACATAAAAGAAAGATGAGCAAAGAAAAAAGCAGTCTGCTAGCGTGACACAGAACAGTGATATTGAGCAGGACAAAAGAGACGATGGCCATCTGTACTTCGAGGTCTGATATGATTCGAAGACCGATGGTTATCACCAAAAGCCCTCACGATTGATGTGAGAGAGCGAGGGTACCTGCAGGTCGTCCATTTAACGGTGCCGAGAATGAAAGAGCGGAGTTCTCAGCCAATAAAAACCTTAATGAGATGGTTGAATACCGGTTCATGGGGAGAGAGGAAGAATGACTCTGTACTTACTTCTTCCCATTCGCCAGCGACCCAAGTGAATTGTGTACATTCTGCAGATTGGCATGGCCGGACAACGGCAGGACGCTGCTGAGCATCACAAAGATCCTCTCTGACCCGGCCAGTGCCTTTCAGTCTGCAGTAAACATCTCGGTTCTGAGCGCCGACTCCACAGGTGACAGAGCACTAGTAAAACAGACACAGGACACACTGATTCAGAAAAGGGCATAACATGGAAACTCAATTAATGTAATAAATGTGTGTTCTTATACACTGGGTTGTACAACGTGGTATCATACCAAGAGGGAACATTTGGCATGTGATGGGTTAGCAAGTTTTATTGCAATGGATGGGCAATACATCCAGTGTGGAATGGGACAATAAACATGTCAGTGAACTGACTCAGTAATGTGAAATGTGCTAACATGAGCCACCATTAGACAATGTTCATAACAGACCAAATAGGGCTTTAACAGCAATACCACTGAGGGTATTTAATTAAGTAAGTGTGCCTTTTATTGCTTATGCATCCTAAGTTGTCCTTTGCAAGAGAAGAATTGTGTCATTTATTTTCTTAAAACATGTTTGTTTAGTCTGCAGTGTCAGATTTACTGCTTTGATGCCCCTAAACAATGTACTTAATAAATCCAAAGCCATCTGTCGTGTCCTTGTGAGACATATATCTGGGGTCACACAAAGGTCTATCTCAAACATCTCTTTGATGTGCTTTCAGAAGCACACCTGCATACAGAGGCAGTACTCTGTAAGGCCTGAGCTGATCAGCCTGATTTCTCCCTACGTCTCCCACAGACCTCAAAGAGCAGTGCCGGGCTTCAGCGATTTCACTCAGAAAATCTGTGCGTTTTACAGCGAGTATCAAATTTCCCCAAAAACTTCCAGATGTATTTGTGTTGTTCGTTTCTCGCGGCATTTGTGCGTTATCATTACAGGGTGTGGGGTTGAATATGAAGGGTCAACGACTTGGAAAGAGAACAAAAAGCACCAGAGAAAATCTGACGTTCAAATGAAAAAATGGCTTATAAAGCAAAACCTGCTGTTAAAGTGATTATAGTCACTACTACAGCTAAAGAAACCTGATTCTGTTTTCCTGCACACAAAAACAGCAGTCCTTTTATCAGAGGTGGTGGCGACATCATGAAACTAACGATGAATAACTAGGACTATTTTATGATTTCATACTGGGGTGGAGTGAGCCTCACCAGAGGAGTTTTGCCCAGGTAGTAAGATATCCACATTAGACACAATGGATGTTAATTGAAAGTCATTTGTGCTGCTCACAGCATTGGATAATTACATTTTAAAAACTATGTTTCTTTCCAGAATTGTGTCTATTTTACTCTGGATAATCCAGAAAACACACTGAAACTGTAAAAAAGCAAGTAAAAATAAAAAAATGTGTTGCATTACAAACAACCAGTAAAAAGGTTCCTCTAAAATGTTGCCCTCTACACCCCTAGTCAGAGGTGGCTGAGAGGGCCGGGTAGCTGAATAACTAAAACAGAGGGCGCTGAGGTTTCAAAGTTGTCATATGGATGGATATTAAGATATAAAACATGTCTTTATGCTCTAGTTGAGGATTTCATGGTTGCTGGTGGTATGCGGAGGAAGATGATTGCTTCCAGACAGCAGTAGGAGAGAGAGTGTGATCGGGGAGGAGGACACCCTCAAAGAGCGGGGAGTGGTAGGAGTCTTGTGTAAGGAGGAGGACGTGGGTCTTCACGGACCTTTTGGGATTCAACATGTACTTGGAAAAGAAGAGCGATAGTTGATATTTTGGAACGATTTTTGAAAAATATCTTGGAATTAAAAAACAGGGGGCGGGGGAGTAATGTATCACATGGTGATGAACCCAGAAATAATGATCTCCCTGTTATTCAGAGTTTTTTACTGTCTTTTTACTACTGTTTTGGTTCTCTCTCACTTAGCAATATGAATTTAAAAGTTGATATTCTGTGCTTTGTTAACAGATGTTTCCCAAGTGGCCGAAATAAAACATCATTATATAGAAATTGTAGGTTTAAGAAGGCAACCAGTGCAAGCTCCTTGTATTTATTGTATGTCTTTGAACACACATTATGCTTCCTTCTTCAGGGTCATCTGACAGATCTGTTCTCTGACTTGAGATACATTCTGTTTTTAATATTTTCCTCCCTGTGGGATCTCAACATGACTTTGAGCCAAAATCGTGTTGCGGCTGCGCGCATGTCCTCCTAGTAGCAGATATCACGGTTGTGTGGTCGGCTCCGCGAAGACTGTGACCTCACGCCCCTAGCTACCCTTCTATGCGTGGCCTTTGCCCTGCCAGTGTCTGGTTGCACTGGTGAAGGTGGAGGTGCGTCATTTCTAACGTCATGCTTTCATCTTGGTGTCAAGCTCGGCTGTATCAGCTGCATCTCTGGATCTCCATGCTTACTGGGTTTCATTAGGATAGCATCAGACACAAATGATTTAGTGTATGGCATGTGATTTACAATGAACACGTTTTTGTGCGTGTCATGCCACATGCAATGGTCAGTTATGAAAAGCTTCCAAAGCAGAAGCTCAGCATAAAGTTTGTCTGAATATTTCAAACCTGACTAATCTTAATGTGAAGTGCACTCTGTAAACAGTTTTATAAATCCAGCCTGTGGTGTTTAGTTCACACTTATGACCAAGAATAAACTGAGTGGTGATTGGTGTGTATATGTCCTGCATATGCAACCTCTGGGAAACCTTCTGCTGTGTTTGTGCTTGTGCCTCAGCTGCTAGCAGCAGTTACCGTTAGTATGGTCCCTGAGAGAGAGAGCCTGGGCTATTTTGTGAGCCAGAGGAGACGGCAAGAAGAGCAAACATACCTCCCTCCACCTGTTGGCCTTCCAACTGGGGCATCCCTGCGCCCGACAGGCCTTCTCCCTCCGCGGCCGAGGCAGATGACCGCAGTGTTCCTCGTCTATTTTGGTTTGGTTCTGATAAACACAGGCTATCTCCCGCTGCTTGGTCCCTCGGCCACAACTCACCGAACACTGCAGAGGGAAGTGGAGGGAAGGGGGATGGGTGTTGGGTGGAGAAAGAGAGAAAAATAAGGGGCATTTTAGATCAGTCCTGTTGAAGATGATAGATCTCAATCTCTACTATTTACACATTGATGTACAACAACATGTTTGTTCTCTGTATGTATAAAATATTTAGACCTTTAAGAGCACTCAGTGCACCCAACAGCTTCCTTTTTGCATTTCATGGCCAAGTGAACTCACTGCAAACACATTTAACTGAGCAACTTAAATGGATTTCACCTAAAGCTTTTGTCAAACACTCAAACGCTGATGGAATGCAGCCAGCTATTTAACCTGTAAACAGAGGAATTAGTTTAAGAGCTGCTGTGAATGTCAGAGGCCGAGGCAAGAGGAGGAAAAGATGCAGAGCGAAACTTGGATGCATGCACACGGCGAAGCAATCATCTGCTACGAATAAGGAACCGAGAAAATACTTAAGGAAAGCTAGAGAGAAGAAGGAGAAGGGGAAAAGAAACACGATGAATAAAAACCAGACACCCTGACAGCTCTGAAAAAGGCCTTTGCCTGTGATTGTAAATGATAATATATTCTAGAGTCTTCGCTCCCTATGAGGCCAGACAGCAATTAGGGTGCCCGCTATTTCTGCTTGTCGAGTGAGCGCCCCCATACAAAGCCACTCCAAAAATGGGGTGCTGGAATCGAATACACAAGACGAGGAGAGTTGCATTTTGTCTTAGCATATTTTCCAGTCCAGATAATAAACATAATATTGCATTGTCCTCTAATTATGATCTCAGAATGTTGCATAACCCCAACCACACATTTGTTTCTGTTCTCATAGTACTGATCATACTACAGATGATGGACCGTGGAAACCCAACTGGCAGATGTCTTGAGGATTTAGTCTTTTATTTCTCCAGTTTCTATGAGCTAAAAGTTATTTTTCCCTGTTTAAACGAACCTTTCAAACAAAGCCACCTCCAGCCTTTTCTTTTTTAAGTGTGGTGCGGGCAGTCGTTGACACTGCACACACATGCATCATACACACTGTAATTACCGAGGCATTTTAAACACAGGGCTGGCTCAGCTGACGGGGAACATCAAAGCCGAGGCCGGAGCTGAGTGACTAGTCCTGAGCAGGGCAGATTCACATACCCGCTGCACACTCACTCAAAATGATAACAGAACTCCCTCTACCTCAGACAAGAGCAGAGACAGGCAAACATGTTGGAGGGGGGGGGGGTGAGGCGGAGGGATAGCCCCTCCTTACTGCTGTAAAAGCAGGAGGAAAAAAAAAAGAGAAAAAAAAAAAAAGGAGGAAGAAAGGAAATCGCAGCCATACGGGCTGTGCTCCCCCAGCCGAACTGTATCTGCATTTTAACGGTGGGAGAAAAGACGCTATATGGCGATGTGCTCCTCCCTCCACCCTGCCAACCTCATCTGTCAGCCATTAGTTAATCAGGGCTGGTAACACAGAGCACAGAGAGCTGGCACAGCTCGTGGGACCAGAGGACAGCTTCACCTCTGAGAGCAAGAAGAGGGCAAGGACTCAGGGACCTCTGCTTCACCGATCTACAGCTGGGCTGCTTCACTCAGCAGCACCCACTCAGGTAAGACAATTCCACTTTTCACTCACTTTCAGCCAAGTTACCGTCTAGCTGCTTTATTCTTCTTACTTAAAAAATATTGGTGCCTGTGTTTGGAGACATTTTAAATAATTGATTTCATGTCCTTTGAACGTTGTTGGCTGATTATTTAAAAGCACAGTTTGTATCATGATAGCGTTCGATGCTTATACTGTATTTAAACTATGTATGTCATATTCAGTTTAAATTGGTTATGTTGGTGTGAAGTGTTACTGAGTTGTGACAGTGTTTTGAATATATCGAAAGATTCTAACTTTGACATAAAGACGAGGAACAACTCATCGAGTAGAAAACACATAAATCAACGGGTCACACGGGAAATTAATCAGTCTTTCGACAGATTTGCCCGCCCACGTTGTCCCAGCAATTAATTTCACATGATTAGGCAGGTTAAATCTACTATAATCCGGTGAGGTTCACCTAAACATAATGCGGATTACTATCAAATGGGATGACTCGACCGCTTTTTGTGAAACAAGTTTGTTGAAACAAGAAACCGAGCAGAACAGAACGTCTGCAGAGAGACATAATTGATATTTAAAGCCATGCGTAATGACCAGGCAGCTCTAAATGACTCTACTTAGTGGCTCCAAAGCGGCTTTCTTTGATTTGATAGAGTTCCACAGTTCTGGAACAAATCACATAATTGAGTGCTAAACCAGACCCAGCTAATTCATGCCTTTTCTAAAAACCATAAAACCACCTGGGGAGTTTGGATATCTGATTTTGATTCAACTAAGCAAATATGATTTCTTAAAATATAACTTTTAACAGGATTAACAGACTGATATCAGAGACTTTCCTTTGTCTAGGACTGGCAGGCGTCAACCTCAAGATGACCCCACCCACTGCATTACTGTGAACAGGTAAGCCAATAGGACACATGGAAACTGTTAGGCATCCAGGAGAAACTCCACTGGAGTTTACATATCTGTCACTCAGCTATCAAAGCAGCTAATACTGAACAGTACCTCACACAGAGTAGGTAGATTCCACAAAACCAACAAAGATCAAAACTGCTTTGTCTAAAAACATTTATTACTGCGAAAACTATAATTACAAGTCTTTTTGTTTTGGTGATGAAAGCAGAACTGGGTGTTTTGAAAACAAAGGTTTATGAGGCTTAGATAATAAAAAAAGACATAAACATCATGGTGTCATAAAGTCAGATTTGGCCAGATATTTGTATTTAACATTGTTTGAAATGCTGGTTTATTATATACTATATGCTAAATATTGATTTACACAAATTGTATTACAAAACAAAATCTGTTAATAGGACTGCAGCCAAGGTAGTAATATACCATGAAGCTTAAGAAGAACGATGCATTATTAAGTATAAAGTAAAAGCTGCTAATAGACAATTGAGTTTTTTGTTATTTGTTTCCTATATTTAGTGTTTCTAAGTGAGACCATATCTTAAAATGTAAGAGCTAAGGTCAAATTCCAATCACATTGCAGCACGTTTTGCAATGCAAGAGGATGGTAATACCAAGCATATGGTAACTGTAGTTACACAGACTTTTCAAAGGAGCACAGTGTTGACCCAGAGCAAGAACAAACTTGCAAGTGTAGACTGTGAAGGGAGTGCATAATTATACCCGGGGATACATGTTGTCAAGGTTGTGAGATATAATTAAAAAAAAACTAACTGCTCATGCAAAATCTTAATTTCTGCATTATAACAAATCAAGCAAGTAGCAATAGTTGGGAACTGAATGCACTTTAAGATAGTGTCAAGTCTTTTGTTATAGCGTAATCAGTGTGTCCTCTGGTGCATAGAATAAACTGCATATAAAAAAAAAAGAAGGAGACAAGGGAGTAAAATAAAAGCTCACAGAACATTCAGGCTGCTTTTCTATTCATGGTCTTGTTTTGCAGTGAGGTTTCAAAGACAGAAGTCAAAACAACACATGTTGTCAACATGGGAACAGCTGGTAACAGCGGCGTCATGGAGCCGAGGAATGTCAAGAGTCATAGATCTTTTATCCATCAGGCCAAAATAGCTACCCAGCCTTGTTTGAAATCATGCACAGGAGCAGTGTGCTAAATGTATGTACACAACTCACCTCACGCTAACCTTTGCTTTAACTTTAACCGTGACCAATCTCACAACGTGATAGAAACCACATGATGAATTTAACATGCAAATATATCCACATAAGATTTTGCTGACAGTAAAATGAAGTACAGTTATGAATTTCAAGTTTTCATCCCAGGATGTTGAAATAATTTCCTGTCTCTGTCAATGCAGTTCCGGACAGACAGTCAGCTTGCAGGAGCTGCACACTCATCTTTAAAGAGTTAAATAAACAACCGGTGGAGTAGGCATATACAGTTTCAACATAGTTTCCTTTCTTTTTTTTAAAGTCAACACCACTCAGAAAAGATACACCAAGAAACCATAAGTCAAAACGAAATGTTCTAAACATTCCACTGACAGCTTTTTCCATTACTTAGTTGCACTGAAACATCTAGCGAAGCTCAAATCAGTGCTCTGCGTCGGACGGGAAAGAGGAACGACTGTAGAAAAGATAGAAAAAAAAGCTCGTTCTTGATGACAGAACTTGAAAAACACAGCAGACCAGCCGTAAAGTTATAAAGCGGTGACCTTTGACACAGAACATTCAAGTCTAAGTCCCTCTTCCTGCTAAATGTTACACAGCTGCTTTTCTAATCTGTCATAGCAACCAGCTTGCCACGGCTTGCATACGGGGAAGTATGGACAAGCTCCAAAAAGTGAATGATCCTGGCCTTGCATTTACGTTTACAAGAAAAGAAAAAAGATGGAAATATAAAGCAAGTGTCGCATGAGAAGGAGAATAACATAGTTTTACATTGTAATGGAAAAAAATAGGGAATGGAGGAAAATCCACAACATCTTATTACAACATATCCACAAGCAGAACATTTATTACAATAGTCCAGCATTATAGAGGCCGTAAGGAGCTGTGTCCTTTTAATACCTTACCACCCCAAACCCCTTTGTCCACTGCGTCTCTATTTGAAGCTCTGCTAAACCTTTGCCTGGTCTCAGTACAGATGCATCCATCAGAGGAGAAAACCCACCAAAAACACTGTATAAGTGAGAAAAATAAATGAATAAAAAGTTAAATTATTCCTGATGTTCCCTGCCTGGTCTACACATTTCCAGCACAGCTACATTACAGATGATTTTCATGTGTCCACAACATCAAAAAATAAACATCAGGTTTTGGTTTCAGCACCTCAGACTCAACGAGGAGGATCCTTGAGTAGACCCACCGGTTCTCATCAAAGGTTGACACTTGAACAAGAGAAGAAGCCACGGTAGATACGAAATAACAACTGATAAACTGTATATTGAACGCAATAACTGCATGACGCTTGTGTAAAACGAGCTATTTGAATGAATTCTGAGCAGATTATTTCAGAGATGAGTGTTGTTTGTTATTTTTTAGGAACCTTTCATACAATTCTCTCTCTCTATCTCTCTCTCTCTCTCTCTATATATATATATATATATATATATATATATATATATATATATATAAAAGCTCTTTAGTTGTTAGAACTGGAAGGGACATTCTTCACTATCTTCTAATGTCTTATATTCTAAACTATTAACTGAGTCATCAGGAAAATAATTGGCGGACTGATGCACGAACACCCTTTGAATGTTAGTGTCTTAAAGTAGCAAGTGGAACAACTTTGATGAATAGTGCATGAATACTGACTGACACACTGGAATTTCCTCACATCTGTGGACCAGTGGCCCCGCTAACGTAGATCCATTGGAAACAGACCGACAGGTAGTTCACTCACATGGAAAGTACAGCAAACACCCTCAAATAGTACTAAACAAGTACAGCTAAATCTCTTGCCCTGTAGCTCAAACGTCACACAGTTGAAATGAATGATTATTAGCTCCCTGTTTCTTAAAGTGGGCTTAAACACCAAATCCATCACTGTCTCTCCCACAAGAGGGGACAAAGCTCTTTGACGGAGATGTCGAGTCCCACAAACTCCATTTCACTCCATCAACTCGATAGCATTGATAGACCCAAACAGGACCAGGCACCATTAAGTCTGACGTTAGCCTCATGTGAGAAGGCTATACGTTTAAGTGGAGTCTAAAAAGAGGCTTAAAACAACTTTATAATACTTGACCGACGAGTTGAGGAAAAGCAGGCGCACTCTACCTGTCTCAAAGTGAGGCCATGTTCCCTATTATTCGATGAGCCTGGGGTAGACCGACCTAAATGCTTCCAGACTTTCACGCCCTGTCTCCTCTCATTTTGTCTTACTCCATCTGCTCCCAACTCGGATCCCCCACAAAATAACATCTGACTGGATGGGCTCCTCTCTTCATTTATTCTAATGTCTTGCACAATCTCACTGTGGTTCAACTCCTTTCCAGATGGGGCTTTTCTCCAACAGGGACAGCATTAATATAATCTTGTAACTGCTCTCTAAGCTACAATAAGTTGTGAGGATGTTTATGCAAGTGCTGGAAAATGTAGTCTTTACTGCAGTGGGTAATGCCTTCATGTTATTCGACTGCTTGACCCAAAAGAGTCTTCCATTCCTTATGCGAAAGCCATGCAGTGATCCAAATATTTATAATCTTCAGATAACATCTCACAGCATCTGGCTATCTGGAAGTCTTAATGGTTTGCCAACATTTGCAGGCCATAGTGCTTTGACTTTTAACCAGCATATCATCAACTGAACTGTTTTGCTTTGTCTCAAAGGCCGAATTGAAACATTAACTCCCGACTCAGATTTAGATTAAAGCCACGACAATAAGCACGCCGGTGAGGACGAGGGAGGGGACCTTCCAGCCACCGCTTCAATTGCTAACACTTCACTTGGTCTGGAAACACAAGTCCAATGATGTCACGACCAACTGACCCCAGGGCGACAGGTTTGGAGAGTGTTCTTGTCCACTTCCCTCAGGCCAAAGTCAAGTATGTCAATGTTGTGCATGTGGATTTCATTTGAAGCAGCATGATTAGTTCACAGACGCTCAACTGCGATCCCCCTCCATGGGAAACCCACCCTCGACAGGAAACGCTATGTTTTTGTTAGCAACAAACAGACATAAATTACCAAAATTGTGCGTTGGTTGCCAATTTATCACACACAGCCGTATTGTTGCTGCTTGACGTCGACACAGCTTTTAAGGTCATTAGCATTAGTTAATGATATTTACATTCCTGATAGTTTGTGTTGAACTGTGTCTGCAATCATACCTTTGTGCAATAAATGTGATAATTGTTTGGTGTCTTTTCTTCTTTATAAATGACAAATGTGTTTTGATGACCTGTATTTTGGTAATTGAATATAACTTTGGCAATCGTTCATTGATTTTGAAGCTGTCACTGCAAATTTAAAAAATAGTTTTTGGGGCATTATTGTCTCTCTGTTATTGTATGTCAGCATTAAAAATGACTCTCGGTGATCAAATGTTATCAGGAAGCAATGCACATTTGTGAATATTGTCAAGATGGTAGTAAACCATCGTTTGGCTGAAACTCATTACAGGTAATGGTGTCTTTGGAATAATAAATGTGTTAACTGCTTTCCAAAGAGGGGAATTAACATTATACTATAATATGGAATCCTTTTCATGTTTTCATGTGTGACATTTCTGAAATATATTTGATGTATGGAAAAAACGTAAGGTCAAAAAGACCAGGATTTTATTCATGAGCTGCAAACTGATGTGATATTACGTGTGCCGAAGAAATAAAGTGTTATTGTTTAGCATAGAAAGATATTCTGGAGCTGCTACCAACAGAAGAGGCCGCTACTTAAGGTAAGACACCCTCTGAAGCCATGAGAAATATGTTGACAATGTTATGTAATGAAACGCCTTGACCATTTTTATTACCCTTTGGACTTCTAAACGTTTGCCAATGTTTAATCTTTGGTTCTATGAAATGATTTGATTATCTTTCTAAATGGTATGACAGCTTCCTGTAATATATGATAGAAGGCACATGCATAAAGGTCATTTAATAGCCGATGTTAGCTTCTCATTTAAGTTGAATCATTTCAGTTTAGTCTCGTGTAACTTCACTGTTGCTTTATATAGAGCTGTATTACATGGATGCTTCAGTACAGTTGGTTAATAGGAAGCGTCCTCTTGTAGAATTAATTGATATGGTCTATTTAGAGTTGTTTAAAACCTATCCTAAAGTATTTACTTAAATTACTATTTGAACATACTTCGCTGATATTACTTCTCACACATAAAAAGCAATTTGTATGTTTGCTTTACTTCAAAGAATGACATCATGACAATATCAAATGCGTATTTCAATCAGCAGTTTTTAGTAAACACTGACTTTCCAGGGCTTGCCTTTGGATCTCCTCAACTAAACAACCCTTTGCCAACATGCATTAATACCAATTATTGTTGTAGTAAAAGTAATACTCCGTCTGTCTCCTGCCAAATGCATTACAGAGAACTCCATTAATGCAATGGTAAACAGATGTGCCACCCAGCGCCAAAGCTTGATTTGAACTGTATTCCTTTTCTCCAAGGACATTACAAAATAAAATGTTAAAGTGCATAAAAGAAAAAGGCCCGCAGTGTTTTTACATTACATTATGTCTGTGAAGTACTACAGATACCATAGAAACCCCCCAAAGACTGAATTATTATATTATTGCTGCCAAACTGAATGAAGTCAATTTAAGGTCAAATAGCAAAATACCACATAATGACCTACAAGTCAAGTCTTTGCTATGAGATGTTTATAGTAACTCACCTACACACTACATAGTGCATGAAACATGCTGTGTGCATTGCATGCCCATCATTTACCAGAGCTATGAAACTACTGTATATGAAGGAATAACTGCTGTGTCAACAACTGTTCTCTTAAAACAATAAACTATATTCTAAGTGTTACTACGTTGCCGTGAACTGTGTCTTATTTTTGTTTTCACAACTTGTATGGCTGTTCCCTAGAGAGACGTTCGTAGGATTTATATGTGTTCATAACCTAGCATGTATTGAGCTCTTCCTTTAGAGTGCAAAGCAAATCCCTAAAGTTGTTAAAGGCACAGTCCTGTATTTGGTTTTCCAGCAAAATATTGCATTGAGAAACAACACAAATTTCACAGTTATGTTTCTTTAATAATCTTTACAATGGGAAAAAGCTAATTCAACATGCTTATGTATTTTTTGCATGTGAATGAAATAAATAGCAAAAAGAACAACAACCAACCAACATATGCAAAATAAAGTAGAGTTGTTCGCTTGAGTTCGGCAACTTTGCACCACAGGATAAAAAAAAAAAAAAATGAAGGAGTGGGAATGAAACTGCCAGGGCTGAGGAGTCTTGGTTGTAGTGGAAGTCTTGGTTGAGAATGACACACACACACACACACACACACACACACACACACACACACACACACACACACACACACACACACACAGCGGGAGAAGCAGAGGCACAAAAAAGGAGACTGCACACATCCTCGCTGAGAGGACGGCAACATAAATACAGACCCAACTGCAACACTTCACCTGAAATATGTGTCATGATCATTTCATGTGGCCTTAACAAAAACATAACTCAGGGTGCTTACATGTCACATTTAAATGCCTGCCTCAGAGCTCAACACACACTCAGACTGTATAAGGCAAAAAGATACTGTGGCTCCTGCGTTGAGTGAGAGCTCTACATTTGCCGGGATGAGTTATAAGTTGTCACAGAGCTCTTAAATTCTGAACTGACCTTAAAGTGTAACTTGATTCCTGGCTGAATAGCAGTAATTCATAGCCTAGTTGCACCTGTAACCACGCCTATCAGTGATGTCATGGTGACTGACACACCCTGGAGTACACCTCTACATCACTGCAGCAAGGTTAAGGGTTAAACTACTGAGACAGTACTTGCTCTTTAAGACTATAACAAGAGAAAACAATAAGAGCAGCTTGTTTTGACGATATTGTTAAGATAAAATCTGCTCTTCTTACTGAGCTGACTAGCCAATGGGATTCAGCTGTATGATGCTGTGAACTGCCAATAATTAATAGTTTCCATCAGCTAGCCTTTCCCAGTAGCATAATGTTTTAAATACAGATTAAAAAACAAAGCTGAAGCCTTCTGAAAATGAATGTGACTCAATACAACAGGACTAAAGCCACCCATAAGCCTTTATAGTTGCTCTCGGAGTAGCATGTTGATATCACTGATCAGGTCACATGACGTAGCAAACAGGTGTTCTCTTCGCATACTGTAAAAAAGGCCCGAATCAGGAGCGTTCAGGTGACATGTGTGTGTAATGACAAATAATTCAAGTAAAGTGTTACAGCAATCTAAACTGGAACAAAACATTAAAGCTGCAACAATTAATAATCTATTGTAAACAAATAAATAAGTTTCATTTGAAAAAAAAAAAAAAAAATCCTTCAGAAATACAAAAACTGGCCAAAGGAAAAAAGAGACACAGCAACAAATGACTCTAACTTTATAAGGAGGAGGTATCTGTGTGCTTCAGTTTGTTTTATGGACAACGATGAAAGCTGAGAAGAAAAAAAACGTCTCAATGATAACCCCGATTTACTGCACCGACAGTTTTATGTTCATAAAGCTGCACTGATGCTGCCAGCCTGGAAATATGATAAAACTCTATTTTTTTCTGATTCCGACAAAGCACCATTATATAATGTTACTAAACTAATAGCACCATAACCTTATCATAATGAATATTAATGTGACTATTGCCGGTTTTGTTTGTGTGGCTGTTTGCAGCTGGATTAAACCTCAGACTGACTTCCTTTCACAGAAACGACGTTAGGATTGAATCCAATGATCAACACATATAATGATTCATTCTGGCAAACCATCGTTTTCTGTGATAAAACAATTGCTTGTGCCCAATGGCTTGATTGTATATAAAGTAGGAACCGGGTGAAAAGAATGTATGAATGCTAATTACAGTGTAGTGTATAAGGATTTCTGCCTATTTTACTATGTGATATAGACTACATCATATATTGTACAATATACTTTATTGAAACTTAAAATAACAATTTCCTATAATGCTTATTTTTCAATCATTCTGCATTTTAAGGCACTTACTTTTAATTTAGCTTTTGGAATATTGTTCGTACGATGTATTTGTATCTTGTGTTTAATAGTTTTATTTGCTTTTGTGACATTGAAATAGTTTTAACCTGACAGAGATTGAGTCATTATGAATTGCATTTCAACTTAAGTAAAAAACACATTATCAAAAATACAAATGAAACATGGTTTGATAATATTTTCCTCTGTACAAACTGTATTTACTCATAGAGAGATACGAGAGGTCTGACCAAGAGCACCAGCAAAAATATTAAATAGAATATTCAGTAACGAAAACTAGCTACTTGAAAAATAAAGTCATACTGTACAAAGATACACATACAAAATACACCGACAGTCATTTGTTGCTGTTCAATAAAGGTCATAATATTAACTCTTATACACAAATATACACTTGTGTACTTCGGATACAGGGTGAAGACAGCAATAACAACAAAGAACATTTACTTCACGCCTCATATATGAAATAAATATTTTCTAGAGTCATGCCTCGACAAATATATGGCATTGTTGGACAACACTGTCCTGATTTATAGGTCCTAATTTGGAGCCTTGGCTCAAAATGGGATCCATGTGTTTTTAATGATTCCCTAAGTGGAGCAGCATTGTGTTTTTGTGTATTTATTTTTTTGCTTGATTCTAATCAGCACCATGCCACTGCAAGGCCCATCTGGGTGGGCTGGAGCTAGCTAGCCAACAGTTGCACCAGATACCCAGCGCTCACTTCAGGACCTCCGACAGTTTTCAAAAACAACACTCTACATACATACACACGTCTGAAGTCATCTCAGCACACACCATGTCTACTCACAGTGACGCGCCCTCAGTGAGGAAGATAAGTGTTGGAGAAAAACGAGTGAGTACTATCGTACCGGCTTCCATGGTCGGCGGTGCCAGGAGGCAGAGCCTGGGCAGGGCTGCAGGTTGCATTGCTCCATGTCGGGCGGCTTGTCCAGGATGTCGCAGTTGTAGTCGTTGAGCCTCTGGCCGTTGGGCCTTTGACAAACCACCAGGCGAGTCCTCCTTCCTCCTCCGCAGGTCTGAGTGCACTGAGGTTAGCAAAAAAATAAAAAATGTATTATGTATATATTATATAATATAATAATTCTGTACGTGTCTCAAAATGTGCTTGAGTGGAGCAGTTCTGATCTGTTTCAGCACAGGACTTTATAAGAGCTGTTTCAGATGAGATCGGACACATGCTTGTTTTTGAGACAGACAGACAGAAGATGAGGATGAAACACAAACATTGTGAAATATATATATATATATAAAAAAATTGCTTTTTCAAACTGTAAAAATAACCTCACCTCTCCCCAGACACCGTAGTTCCACAGAGGACAGGGCCCAGAGTCGCAGCTCTTGGACTCGGCAGGTTTGACCCTCTCGTCGCAGTAGCTGTTGCTGCGTCCGTCGGCATCCTGACAGACCACCACTCGCCTCTGGAAGCCTCCTGCACAGGTACTGGAACACTGCAGAGCACACAGTGTGTCAACGAGGTGCAACACGACAAACACACAAATGTGCAGCACATACTTTATGCATAAAAGGCCTAGTATGAGTAATTAAACACATTTCTTACTTTGACTATTGGGATAGGGCGGATGGACATATATATATATATATATTTTGGTTATTGCTGTGTATATATTATTATTTCTTTACCTATATCTATTCTATTCTATTCTAAACTCAACCTTCACTTGCTCGCTTTTTCTGGAGCTTTTGACTGTATCAAGTTTTCAGCCAACATGGACGTAAGGTCCTTCAAGTTTTTTGTTTTTTGTATCATTGGGAAACGATCTATGCCGAACATATGACCACTTGTTATCATGTATAATACTGTCCAGAAAACAATAGTAGATACGTTTGTAGGAACTCTATCGTCTAACATCGTATAGCATGTCAGACACTCTACAGAATGCACCGATTGAATCATGATGCTACTGTATGTATGCAAACACACACAAACACACAAAAACACACGACACATAACGACCTGTTATGCTGAATTTACCTGAGTCCAACCAAAGCCAAACCCAGCTGCAGCACTGTTCAAAATGATCTTCTATGAAGGACAATCTCAAACACTGAACAACACAGCCTTGAACAGAGCAGTAGGTACACTCTGCATCCAATTAAAATGACACATCCACACTGTCAATGGGAGTGAGCACATTCAATGCTCTCTATATGTGAGGGAGGACAGCACAGAGTGAGCCTGAACAGCAGTGCTTCCAGTCAGGTTCATTATGTGAGACTGAACAGTGCACTGGGATGAATGCCTCTGCTGGGGAGGATTTAGAAAATAGAACAATGTTCTTCCCACGACTTTCGGAAAAACAAGATAAAACCTCATAAATCATTTATGTCCTAATTCATCTGTAGAATAGAGTTTCACACTGAAGATAACCAGGTATTTTTGATAGAGTAACAACCATCTATTACTGACTTGTGCTTATTAGGTGTATAATGAAAAACGCCAACGTTTGGTGCAAAATGTTTTCAATCATCAGGGAACAGATCTTTACTTTAAAACAACAAACTACGCTGTATTTAAAAACCAAATATGTCTCTTTGCTTTTAATGTTTGCGATAAGGTCTGGTCTGGGTACACAAGGGCAATTTCATGGCAAAACTGATTCTAAAATAGCAGCAAAACGACACACAGGAGACACAACCCCAACTGCACCAATGCCCCTATTTTGGCATTAACAGATTCAGTGCAGACGTGAAAATGCCAGACACGGTTAAACGCAGAAACATGTAATTGAGCGTGACAAAAGAAACATTGTTCCTGCAATTGATTCAAGGCCAAGGGCATTAAGATAATGAAGAGCCTGAATTACCCCAGACCATTTGGGTTTGTTCATGCCCAATCAATCTCAGCCTAAGAATCAAGGCCCTACCTTGAAGTAATCTACAGATTAGTGCTGAACGTCTATACACACACTAACACATATAAATACATATATACACTTCGCAATCCCTACTATGCATTGCATCCTTTCCCTCTGTGCTGTTTGTCTCTGCCCTGAGAAATGAAAACATCTGCTATGTGAATGTGTTCACAAGAATGTGTTTACAGACATGACAACACCTTACATACTATGTACCATGATGGCCATACATGAAACACATTGAATTCTTTATTGGCTTTCTTATGAAAGTAAAATTGCATGTGCCAAAACAGAATATTTACTAGGCTCCCTGAGATGGTCTTAATTGGTTTCCTGAACTTGACAAGTAAATTATGCAAATTCTGACGGGTATTTCTTAAAATGATTCTATCCACAACGCAATATACTTGTGCACAGCCCTATTTCCCCCAAAGATCACATGCTGAACATACTGCGCCCCAGGGTCCGGTCCTCCACTGGTTGTCTGCCGAGGGCACATTCCAGCTGCTGTGCCCGGGATGGCGTCCTGGGTCCTGGGGATATCCGTAAGGCTGGTCATTGATGCGCTGACGGTGGTAGATAGAGGGGCAGGGTGCAGTGTTGCACTCTTGTTCTGTTGCAGGCTTCTCATCCGGGTCACAGAATGACTGGTCCACTGGCTGGTGGTAGTTAGAGCAGACCACCTGTCTGGTGGTTCTTCCAACGCCACAGGTCACTGAACACTGGGGACAGGATAGAGAACCAAGGTGTTAAAAAACTCAGGTGAGGGTTAGGGTTAGGTTTAGGGTTAGGGTTAATATTTTCCTTTAGAATTTGCTTCGAGTTCTAGAAATTTCCCAAAGGTAGAAATCTTGGGTAAACTTCATGGTCTGCATCGCTACGAGAACTGTTTACTACACTGATGTGTTGTTACGTGATGATGTAACTGAGTACTTTGCAAAAATGTAGCAGATTTCCTGCCATATATATATCCTTCATAATAGTGCAGCCCAAAGAGTCTGTAACTGTGTATTCAACGGGAGGAGAGAATTTACTACATATGACATGAATTTAAGGAACTTAAGACTACTTTGTCCTCTGAGAAATAAAACAAGGGCTTTTATATTTAAAAGGACTTCATTTTGCATAAACACATGATTAAAAGATCACGACAATATCTGTAAATCATCCCTGGCTCCTCAGCTGCAAGTTAAACAATCCCAACACTGGTCTTGTAGTGACATCATCCAGAGTTTTGGCTCTCTTGCCATGCTGACATCCACAAATCAGTACTTAACTGTGCAAGATCATAGCTGTATCAAACACCCATTTAGTTTCAGCGTGATTTTAACAGTGTGGGAAAAACAAACTGAGTGATAACTGAGTGGAAAACATCTGTATTGATTGGACACAGTGTTGAAAGCTTTACTCACAGGAGACCACTCCCCGTCACGCCACTGACCACAGGGGCTGAAGCAGGCGGATGTCTCCGGGGGCCGGGGCAGGTGGGCGCAGTTTGACTCGTCTGCGACTCCTCCCTGGGCATCTCTGCAGCTGACGTAACGCGCCCGCTTCCCCTTGCCACAGGACACTGAGCACTGGAGGACACGCAGATACAAGCAGAGCTCAGATAAATATTTGTATTTTGTATCTTCATGAAGTGTGCCACTCTTTTTGAAAATGCACCATAAAATTGTAATGAGAGCATATTAAGTATACAATATATATATCATGTATGTATGGGTCTATAGTGCCTGTAGTAGATGTATAATAACCCATGTTGCATAATGTGACATTGGTAAGCTAGTCCTAATGATTTGATTCATATGTTTCTCGTGTCCTGAAATGACTCCCCTATCAACTTTCACTTGTTGGAGTCAATATCTGTATCTCTGCCATCTCAAAGGGGACATCGCAGTAAACATTTCGGAAGGGATGAATATCTAATGCAATCAAATGGCTCCAGCTCAAACAGGCATGTTAATATCCCTCTCATATCAATGACTCTCTAAAGAGGATGGCAGTTCCGCTGCCTGGGGGGAATGTATGCATGTGTAGGTGTGTAATTTGGTGTGTGTATTATGTGTGTGTGTGTGTCTGTAAGACCACACTGGCGCTGGCCTCTTTGACATGTGAGCTCACACCGACTTTCGGATTGACAGACGGGGTTCAATCTTAGAAACCGTAGACTCGTGTTTAGATGAAATCTGGTTTTCATTTGCGACGAGTAACAATGCAAAGTATCAGAGAGACAGAGGGGCCTCTCAGCCCAGACAGTGGAGCCTGTGTGTGTGTGTGTGTGTGTGTGTGTGTGTGTGTGTGTGTGTGTGTGTGTGTCCGTATATGTGTGTGTGTGCGTGCGTGTGTAGATGCAGCGGGGGGTAGAAGAGACAATGCCAAGAGAGGATCACGGTCCTGTACAGTATGTACTATCTGAAGGAATGTTGGGAATTACAATAAAGTTGAATATGTCAACCTAATATTTGCAAACACACATGCAAGAGACCCATCATTAGTGGAGTGTGGTTTTATTCAATTAAACTCACACACACACACACACACACACACACACACACACACACACACACACACACACACACACACACACACACACAGAGTTTTTCATCAGGTTAGTGTGAGCCCAGCAGATCACTTCCCTGGAGCTGCACACACAGAAATATGATATGATACAATAATCTGCTTACCATTCAACAAAAAGCGCATCGCATGTGTATATTCTTTGGACCGTATGAGTCTGCATATAGAACCAATATAGCCAATTTGTTTCCTTACCGCAGTCCAGGAGCCGTATCTCCATTGAGTCAGCAGCTGAGCGGAGTTGTCAGGACGTGATGTGCTTTGCACCGGAGAGGCCCAGGGACACGCCGGCATCTCACAATCCTATAAAAATAAACATGCAAATGCAGTAAAAAATGTGTAATTATTGTGAGTCATCCGTCACTACAGGAGCAAATATATTTCTAAACCCATTTCAGAGATCATACGGATCTACGGCGCCTAGTTAAAGTCATTGCTCACGATGAGTCGGCTCTGCTCGTCTTCCCTAACGTCTAAATCTAACTTATTATACTAACAATGGATCAAATGACCATGTGCAATGTGAAAGAGGTTGTTTTATAGTGATGAACCCACTGAGAATCATCACCTCACTCTACAGTTCTGCTCAGCTTTAAACATTTTAGCGTCTGGTTGTTTTGTTTAATTAGCCCAAAACTTGACTTTACTGGTTCAGTCCCACGGCTCTCATCAACTTAATTTCCAGCCGCAGCAGGCAGCTGTTTTCACTGGAAAAAGTTCTGATTAACTACTGTACGCAACCTTACAAGCATGGCAACAGCAGACAGATGAATTAAGCAACACGCTGGTGAACATAGTGGAGTACTTTGCAGTCAGCTATTTCCCTCAGGAGTTGGAAGAGACCAAAAACAGAGCTAGGAAAGTGAATACGGATTTACAGCCGATATATTAGCATTTATTTGCAGTCACGGGCAGAACCAGGACTTCAAATGAATGCTTGTTGTTTGTTTACAGCTTGTTCCGCTGCCCCCGAAAGCATCCAAAAGCGGAGGAATATTCTGAATTGAGTTCCGTGCTTATTGAACACATTAAATCAGGTTAAAAATAACTTTTAACCAGTACACTTCTTGTAAAAAATGTCCCTAAAACCAATTAGAATGAGCCTTGTGTGTGTGTCATCCTGACCTCAGATGTGCATATGACATCTGCTTTCAATTCTGTATGCAGAATTCAATGACTTTACCCCAAGAGCGAAACACTGGCTCTGGGACAAATAAGGGGCGACCTTAAATGTTGCGAGAGTGTACGAGCGTTTGTTTTTTTACCTGACTGTCTCTAGGCCTCGCCGCAGCATTGCACTCTCTGTCATCTACTGTGTCACCGTAGGGCCCCGACACACACCTAACAGCTCTCATCTGGTAGCCATGGCCACAGGTCACTGCACACTGAAAGACAAAATCACACGGCACACACACACACACATACACACACATTAGCACAAGAAGAGAGAAGCCCAGTCAACCGCAAGTTATCTCAAACTCGATCTAAGTATGTCAAGGTTGATATCTTAGACGGGGCCTCGGTCAAGATTCAGCTCAGCAGAGCCTCGGTAAGACTCTGACATGCATGCACACACACATGAACACCCACACACACACCCACACACACACACGGACACACATGTTCACATACACTCCCAGTCTCAACTCGACCCTTAACCCAATTCTTAACTCACAGACGAGGTGATCTAACCACATTCAGGTACAGCACGAGAGCAGAGGAAGTGCCACAGGATAGGTTTATTTGAGCAGCAAATTATAATTAAACAAGCCGATATATTCCAGCTCTGTAAATACCACTATCTGACTTCATACAAACACGTGTGGGAGGGCATTAGATCTAAATGTATAAACTACACTATGAATGGCCATTCATGCATGTATTATTCAATTTGTGCTTTAGCCTAACAGGGCTACATCTATACAGACACAGTTGGAAACGTAGACATTTGAATGCATAAGAAGGTGTTTGTGTGTGTGTGTGTGTGCTTGTGTGTGTGTGTGTGTGTGTGTGTGTGTGTGTGTGTGTGTGTGTGTGTGTGTGTGTGTGTGTGTGTGCGTGTGTGTGTGGGGGTCAGGTTTATTCTGACAGGATATGAGAGCGGAGTGAAAGCACCATAGAGGAAATGGCAGCTGGAGTCAGAGCACACTCCTCCGTAACTTGCCGGTATATCAGGTTACACCCACACACACACACACACACACACCCCCCACCCACACACACACACACACACACACACACACACACACACACACACACATAAACTTGTAATATACACCGTCAATGCTACACACCACATTCTCTCTCTGCAACGACACACACACACACACACACACACACGCACACACACACACAGGGTGAGGTGACTTAATGCAGTGTTTGACTGAGGAAATGGGTTTCATGTGTGGCTTGCTTTCTAGGAGTTTGACTCATATCCATTACCCTGTGTGTGTGTGTGTCTGCAGGACTCACCGCTCCCCAGACGCCGACCTGCCAGGACGCACACTCAGGCAGCTCGCAGCTCCCCACAGCAGGAGGTTTGCTGGATGGGTCACAGAGGTGCTCGCTCAGCTTTTCCTCCACGGCTCCCAGGCTGCAGGACACTTGTCTGTGCCTCATCCCCTTCCCACAAGTCACCAGGCACTGGGTGAGGAAGATGGGTGTGTGGGATGGTGGTGGAAAAGGGAGAGAAAAAGTAATTCATATGAAAGTGTGAATGTGGACATTAAAAATCAGACATTCCTGAATATAAGCTTTATTAAGGAAGGATTTGGCTGCACTACATGTGGCTAGTGACCTATTAACTGCATGACGATCTGGTCCTCCCTCCGTATCATATTATACACCCCTAACCTTTCTGTTAAACTCTGTTAGTGCTGAGCTCTGCTGAAGGCTACTTTTCCTACTGTACTGTACTGTACTGCGTGTCAATGTTTGTAGATATACTCTTCCCTAAGATGTAATCAAACCTTCGTGCTGCTTTTGTAAGTGTGGTTGTGTTTATGTATGTGCGCGAGAGGTTCCCACCTCACTCCATTCGCTAAGAGTCCATTTCGGACACAGCTGGTCGCTGCAGGTTTCAGTGACCACCCTCTGGTATTCGTTGCACTCCCGGTCCACCAGCCGTCTGCCCAGGTTGTTCATACAGTAAGACTCTCTGCTACGGCTCCCACGTCCACACGTCTTAGAGCACTGTGGACAAAAATACATTCAAGAAGTTCAGCCCACTTAATCATGAGTTCATCGCTGAACAATAACAAAAATCTGAAATATCCTTCAAAATAATTTAGATTTTGTTTCTGTCCAAAAACGATATATTGAAGGTACAACATACATTGCATTCAAACTAAAATAAATGCACATAATATACACATTATCAGACATTATGAATAAAAATAAAAATAAAAATAAAAATAAAAATAAAAATAAAAATAAAAATAAAAATAAAAATAAAAATAAAAATAAAAATAAATAATATATAAGAAAAGATAAGATAAACCTTTATTTATTCCAAGAGGGGAAATTCAGGTGTAATATATAAATAATTGCAAACTATGCCTCTGACTTTTGTTTCCTATCAATTTGTATTCAGTCAGTTGGGCCAGCATGTTTAATACAATTCTTCCACTGACTGTACCTGTGACCAGGCGCTGTACTGCCAGCTCTTAAGCAGACAGTCCCCATGGCAGGGCTCTCTGGTCTGAGGTTTGGCGGCGTCTCCACAGGCAGCTGGCCTCCATCCTCTCACTCTGTCTCTTCACCAGGATGTACTTCATACACTGAACATCCAGGCTGCGGTAGCCTGGGCCGCATTTTGCAGAACATTCGCTCTTTCCAGCAACGTGCCATCTGTGTGAGAGGAGACGTAGAAAAATGTTATCGCTGTGTGTGTGCTCTGAATGGATTGGTTTTATTTGTGTGTTTTTGAACATTAATGCGCACCTGACTTCACAGTCAGTGTTGCAGGGCTCAGCGACAGCAACAGGACGGGGTAATTGTTCACAGCGTTGGTCGGAAACCTCGAGGTGATCACTCTTACGAACGCATACGGCCTTTCGTCTTCGCTGGCCTGCACGTACACACGCACACGGACACATTGGGAAAAGCAGGGTTTACATCAGATAACATCTGGCAGACAAAATATCACATTCACCAAGTCTGACCAGCTTACTGGCATCCAGTCCTTCAGTCACACAGCCTTAGGAGTCCATGTTGGTCTAAGACCCCACAAATATATCTCTTTGCTGGATCCCACTGTGCCCTTTGTCCCACTGGGAGCCTGACTAGCTCACTTCTAAACAGGGAATTTGAGGGGCTTAATCAGGTTAAGGGCCAGGCGATGGGGAAGGTGTCGGGAAATGTGATCAGCCGGGGTCACATTGGGGTTTGCAGGAGGGGGATTTATGGAAGGATGGCTCGAGTGAGTACGTTTTTAAATCCAGAGTGTAAATGATGCAAGAGAAATGCTAGTCCTAATGTGCCCTGACACTTAAATCCATGTCCATGTAATATACTGTAAGCTGTAAGATGCATTATGGTTCATATACATTTCACACTTTGCTACAGAGTTTTGGTGGTAAATGTTTTCAAGAGTAGCTGTCAGTTAGACCACAAGACTCTCCAACAATAAACCTTTAATCACAAGAACAAACATCGCAATTTGTGAAATAACTACGGGCCTAAAAGTACATAAAATACGTACAGATGTGTGTTTCATAACCGCACAACAGCTCACATATATTTTGTAAAGCTTTTTCAGATCCACTGGAGCAAAAGAGAAATTATCATATTCTTCATGTGTGGAGATTTGGAAGCCAAGCTGAGGTCTTACCCTGACAGATGCGGTTGCACTCGAGCCAGGAGCCTGAGGGGTCCCACACAAACTGCTCCCTGTGTTCCTCGATTGGTATGTTGAAGGAGTAACGGACATCTGGGTTGTACAGGTTTCCCACACACAAGACCTGTGGAGAGAATTGGTGAGAAAGGCAAGGTCAAAAGACTTTTCAGTGCTTTAGTTATTTTGTCTAAGTCCACACAGAGATCTGTCTCTGGTAGGTGAGAAGACAGCAAACTGTTACAGGAAGAGATAAAGCCTAAAGGAGGCAAAACAAAGGAATACAGTGTAACTAAAGTAGGAATTTAACCCATAAAGAAGAACTAAGAGGAGAAAGCCTCCTCCTATTACCTGCAGAATGAGCTCCTCCTCGATGCGGTCAGTGCAGTTGATGCGCTCCACTTTTGTGTCTGAGCCGCTGTAGTCGATGACGATTCCCTTGAAGGTGATTTCCCTTTTGAACATGGCCACCACAAAATTCCCATTCAGGAGGGAGTTGGACTGGCTGTCGGATAATGCTGGAATAAGAAATGGACACAAACCGTAAACAACACACAACTCCAAATGTTAAACAAGATCAGCGCAAGTGAAGGAATGTTTGGTTTCCTAAAATGACTTTGGCTCTTGCATAATTGAGGTTTTGTGGGATGTGGCATTTATCATTTGGGGCAATATGTTAAGTAAGCATTCTTTGTTTGTTTGTCTTTGTCAGTTGCAGAACTATTGTTGTGCCAAGCTATTGTTGTAGGGGAGGTATGTTGAAACACTGATGGCACTAAATTGCAGTTATTTGGAGTTAGACTGCGTGACTCTTCCTAATGACTGACATTGTAATGCAAACAAAGGACCTCCACTGACTGCAAATACAAACAAATGCATTAACATACACACACAAATAACACACGGATAAACACTCACACTTGGCAAACTAGCACATAAACCCCAAATGAACACCGACGACCTCTCTACCTTGAAAACTATGGTTCCAGAAAACATGCAGTCTATTACAATCTGAGAGCGCATGCTGAAACCCTGCAATGGAACTTTGTTTACATTTAGGACTACACATCGTTTGATGCCAGCTAGTTATCGTCAGCCCGAAGACGACTGTGGCGTCTGTGAGGTTTCGACAATGATCTACAGACTCTGGTTGTCATCATTAACGTTTTGCAGAAATGTGAACAAAAAACAAAGTCTTAGAAAATGTACAGCCACAGACGAGTGAACTTAATGTATTATGCCTGATGCTGACTGAGAGGTTGCTGACATTTTCAAGAAAGTGTACACCTTAATGCTTGAACAGTGGACACAAATAAGTACATTTGACATGGTGGAAGATTACTTTCTGGTACATAACATGTTCTAAATACCGGTATGTTTTGATACAGAACATGACGAGCCTCCAGAACAGCGTCAATTCTCTTTCATATATTCTCCAAGTCTCTGTAACTCAGCTGGAGCGATGAACGCCTATAGCAAATGCTCCACATTTTTATGCGTTTCCCAGATAAAAGTCTAGTCATCAAATACTTGCATTGGACCCAAAGTGTGCAGAGACTTTTTGGACCATAGACCAAGTATTTAAGTCAAAATGCTTCTTAAGTGTATACTCTTGGAAGTGCTTCACAATGAAAGACATACTGTACGTAAGATATACAAAAGAGACACAATATAGGAATAACCAATAATATAGAGAAACAAAGGCCAATCTAAACAGGTGGTCATTGAGAGTCCAGGTCCAACAGAAGAAAGACTTCAAAGGCACAATCTTCTTCTTTTTTCTGTCTGTTTAAAAAAAATAAATTCTACATACTGTACTTGAGTTTCCGGAGTTACAAAATTGACAGGGCGTTGCATATACCAACCACGTTTAATACAGACACCACACTCTCAAAGTGGGGTTGTGGCACTCAGCAACAGCGGGAGTCAAGCTTTTCACAGCAGCATGGCAGCGAGACCCTGCCAGATGCGTCTCCTGACAATTTGACTTAAAACATCTTGAACCTGACTTGAACCATCTGAAAATGGGCGCCTGCCCTTACAACATAGGCAAAACTCCTTTCCTATGTTTTGTTTTTCTCTCTCTCTGTCTGTCTTTCTCTCTCAGGTTCAAGCACATGCACAGACTCTGAGCCCGGTGGGTCCATCTAACCCTATACTCCTATATCCACTTTCATGCTGCCTGGCTCCACATGCCACTAATTAGCACCTATTGCTGCCTCATTTATCTTTCTCGGAGCCTGACACTCCATTTGCTTTCCCAACCAACCCTCTTTGCCATCACCAGATGGACCAACGCCCCTCCACGTTTCCTACATATACACTCAGTACAAACGACAGTTTCCTTTCCTTTATGAAAACAGTTTGACAACAGTTTGGCCCATGTCCCCTTAGGCTCCTTCACTAAAAACCTGCTTCTACAGCTCAGGGTCACCAAAGTCTGGGTGGTTTATGGTCATGTTAGGGGAGAATGGCATTGACCTATGAGATGAGAACTGAAAAGGGTGTAATGTATACATTTTATGAGGCTGGACTGCTTCCATTTCGGATTGATTCTCCCAAGAAAACCTGCAATTTGATACAGTGTTGCTTAAAACCACATACTACACATAACACACTCACCGAGGTAGTTGTCGTCCTCTGGTTTTCCAGAGTAGCTGACCTGTTTGATATCAATGTTGGTGGCTCCAGCTGGGATCCGCACCACTATGTTGTAACCTGAAGAAGAAGAAGATGGAGAGACACAGACAGGCAGGGCAACAGAGTGAGACAGAGAGCACTGAATGGAATGGAAACAACATTTTAAGAAGTCTCAAACGGGAACAAAGTAGCCACATTAAAAGCAGTGAGTGGTTCCACCTTGATTTTCATAATAGCTTCACTATGCTACACCAAACCTCAGTCAGGGAAGTCCGGTTCCAACCACTAGGGATTTAAATGTCACACTTGGAATAATACAAAAAAAAGGTCTAGTCCTCTCAAATAACCTGCAGGAGGTCTTGTGTTAGTCTCAGAGGCCCGACCGTGAAATGATATGTAATTATTCCCTGGACCTACCTTTGGCCTGTAATTACTACACCGGGCCTGTTGTCCCATGATAAACTAACATACAAAACGAGTGAACATGAGGCAGAGAGAGCATGTGAAATCCAAGAGGCGACAAAAAAGAAATGTGAGGATGGAAACAGAACAGGGGCAAGAGGCTGAAAAAAACTAAAGAAAAAGAAAACGTCACCAATTAGAGGATTATAATCTGTATCTTCCCATGAGAAGCATGAAAGCTAAATACAGTTTAGAAATCATTCAACATTTAAGAAGGTAAGTGAGGTATTGAAAAAAGTCAATACTTTTGGTATGGTTTTAGGTACTGACACAGTTATAACAGTATGAGCATCAATAGATTTACTAATGTAACTTGTGGGAGTAGTTGCTACAGATTGTGCACATTATAGTTAATCAGAATCAGAATCAGAAATCCATTGTTAGTCCCACAACTGGGATATTTACGTTGTTACAACAAAAGAACAAGAAAGTAAAGTGAAGCTTAAGCAAACAAATCTGCCAACAATAAAAGCTTTATGGTTGAAAAGAAAGATGATCTACAACTACAGCTACAAGGTCAAAGTTGCTTTTAAACTCTTATTTATTCAGTTGAGTAAAAACATATTCTTGTATTGCAACATTTTGACAATTACAAGGGTAGAACGTTTCATCCATAATGTACTCAGGATGAGCAGCTGGAACCACAACCTTGTACTAGTGGCCACTGGGTAAGGTTCAAAGAGATTACCACAGGCGTTTGATAATGGCAGTTACGTACAGTTAGAGACTGTTAATATTCACTCAGGTCTTCCAAATATGAATTTGAATTTGGTCAGACGCCATTGAGCCTTCTAACTACTTACTGCTGCCTTCAAAATAAAATAAAAATTAAATGTCATGAGAGTAAGGTGTGAGTGAGATCTGATGGTTAGCCTGACACCTTGAGCCACTCGGGGGCAGCACTTGGTTTACATATCTTCCTCTCATCTGTCCATGTAGACCTTTAGTCACACACACATGCACTCACACACACACACACACACACACACACACACACACACAGACACACACACTGTAACGTCATCGCAAGCCATGTCAACCACGATTGAAAAACTTTTCCACTTCAGGCCACACTGTACTGGAAGCTCCAACTACTACTATGCATATTCCTTCACAATAAACCCCTTTTCACCACAACAAAACAACCTACTATATATACAATTTACTGTTTGTGTGTCATGTCAAATTCCCTCCCTAAACACTGGGGACAGAATAAGCTCATAAAAAAACAGGGGCGTATGAACTTCAGAAACTGCCAACACGGCCGCCCTCTAAGGAAGCAAGCTATCCACAAGCCATCAGAGGCCTCAGAGATTCCCCAGCTTAGCAACTGACCACACACACAATCCTCTGCCACCACAGAGTGACCCAGGGATGAACAGTATACGCACCACCCCAGGAGGAAACAACACAACCATGCTGAATTTAGGGAACGCTGGGGTTTACCTCAAACACGCCACTAGCAAGAAAGAAGATGAAGTATTATTAGTCTGCAGAGGAAAAATTAGAAGGCGTCACAAGCTCACCCTGATGCAAGTTGTCAGACAATACTGACTGAGTTGATGACAAACATATGCTTGATTTGTAGTTACTGTGGCTGTTTGTTTTTCTTGTTTCCATTTTACGCTCTCATTGCTTTAGCTTCAAGTGAAGAAACCAGAAAATATAGAAAATGTAAGTCTGTATCAACCTAGCAAAAACATCCAAGTGAATTGTTTGAATAAACAGGACAGCAACAGGCAGGCCTTATACAGCTGCATGATTTAATTATAAGGCATATTAATTGAAAGGTCTTTAAACCTTTCAGCATTACCAAGTGCACCCTTAAAGAAAAATGTTTAAATTGTTGTGTCATTTCAAAGGTCAGCATTCAGAAACTTGGAAGACTTGCATCTTGACTGCTTATGAAGATGTGACTTGATTGACTTGGAATTTCCCCCAAAAGACCAAACAAGAACACTTTATCTGCAAACTTAGCTTGTCTAGTCTGGTGAAGAAAAAGAAAAAGAAAAAACAAGATAAATAATGACATAGAGAAAGTGGAGGAAAAAGACAAAGGCAGAGACAAACAGAAAAGGGAGAAAGGGTGAAAAGCAGAAAGACAGGCCTAACCCTAACCCTAACCCTAACCCTACAAACCAGGAGCAGAGGAATATCCTGCCTGGGCTACACTATTCTATTTCTTAAGGTCTAGCCAAATTCCAGGGCTGAGCTCAGTGCCTGGTTTAGTTCAATACAGTCCTCGAACCCTAACCCCCAACAGCCAACAGAGTGCAGAAAGAAAGCAGATGGATAGAAACGCTAAAGTTCAGCGCCAAACTAATGCGGAGTAAACATAACAAAGGCCACACCCAGGGCTTTTACGCTAATGCTTCTGCTGTTTTGCTGCCCAGACCTAAAAAGGATTGGATGCAATCAGCATTTGGCCCCACACTGAAGCAGCGCATTATGCAGGACAGTTCAAAGGAGTGAGGTCAGGTTTGTGTTTGCTATCGAAAAAGCTGACAGTGAGATTGCTGAGTTAATCAGTTACTAAAGCTCCAGAGAAGATTGCATTTTTCCAAATTCGGCTGAAGCACGTCTTCTTGCTGAAAATCAGGCTTAATATGTTTAAACATAACCAGACATGACGTCAGCACCTAATATGCGAATACGGCATGTCCGCGTTGCAGCCACATGGAACTGAAGTCTTTCTTAGCTCCTCTCTGTTTACTGAATATCACATAGCTCATAGCTGACATACAGTATGTTTAATAGCGACACCTTTTTTTGTGAACAGTCAGCTACTAGTGTACCGTACATGAAATCTGAGCAGCGTGGCTTACCATACTGAGCATCGTTGAAGGTCCCTGCCAGGGTTTTACATGACGAGTTGTCCCCGCCACACACTCCGCACTTGTCATTCCTGGCCTTCGAGTTAAGAACGTGGTCGCAGCCTGCTTGCTGAAGTGGCACAGAAGATAGACATTTGGGATTTAGAGTGATGTGATATGACATACTGTTCTTAAAACTTGTGACTCATGTAAAAACATGAGTAGGCTGAGAGTGAAGTTTGTTTTTCTGCAAGAACAGCCAAAATGTAACACTGACACAGATATATGACACTACACATCATGTTAGCATGAGAATAAGGCTAAACTGACGTTGATGTGGAGGCTTGTGTGTGTGCATGTGTCGGTGTGTGCGTGCACAAGTTCATCATACCCTGCAGAGGCCTTGAACACAGATGTCGTAAGTGTCTGGCCCACACGGCGTGCCGTCGATGACGCGGTCTTTTAGCTGATAGTACGCCGTGGTCCCAGCAACCCGGCAGAAGAGCTTACAGCGATCCTTCATTAGTACTGTATGGAGACAGAAAACAAACTATGGAAAATGTTGAACTACAGCTCATGAGTTAATGAGATTAATAAAATCCTGAAAGATGAAAAGCCTAGAGATGACTTGCATGTGCTGATGAAATAAAACTAAACATAACACATTTTTGATCTCATAACTAATTTTTGCAAAGTTCAGAGGAGTAATGCAAGAATTTCCAAATTTTTATCCGTTGTTTAGAAGAATCACTTTGTGTCTGACAGCACACTGGCTCCGGGGCTTGGCCTGTTTGCTTGTATAGCATCAATTAAATGAATGAATCACTTGCAGTAACTTAGACATGGTGGTCTTTGCCAGATGGTAATCTCATGTAGCTGGGCAGGCCATCTCGGGAAGGAATGAGATACGGCTGCAACAGGGAAAGCTGCCAGGAGGTTCATATGGAAGGGCTGTGTGTTGCTTTAATGTTGCTGTTGTTTAGTGTCAACTAAAGGTTTACCCTAGGCTGCTCTTATCATGGCTATGCAAAGTATTACAAAGGAAAGACACACAGACGTGTACTCTACTGGACCTTACACATGCACCCATTCTATCTTCTCCCCTCATGTATTGAAGTGACATTCGATTCACATGCTGTAGCTACATAGACACAACAATTGTGCTTGTTTTGGCCTCCACGTCCCTCATACACGCAATGTGGTGTGCAGCATTTTAGCTAAACGTACCAAATTGACTTCAAACTACATTGTATAGTTGGATGTAAATAGTATCCCTCTTTGATGCTGGAGCTCAAGTTACCACAAGAAATATAAATGTCCTGCTTTAGGATTACATTGGTGTACTCACTGCCACTGTACTTGGGCACCCAGCGAACGGCGGGAGGTAGACCGTTGATGTTGAAGTGCTTGCCGTCAAAGTGAGAGCACTGCTCTTCGCGGAAATCCTTTTGTCCACGCGGACATGGCTCGGTGTTGCAAGAGCGGAACTTCATCCTGCGACCCACACAGAACTTCCCGCCATTTCTGGGCCTAGAGTAAGACAGGACGGGTCACTTCAATGTCAAGTTTTCTCTTGTTTGACTGGTGCTTTATGACTTCAAACCCACATTGTTTACATTTAAATTCACACTAAGGAAACAAACTGACTGTTGCTTAAAATCAGGTTGATGCCAACTGAATCTGACGGCAGGTTTGTTACTCACTTTAGCTTGTTTACAACTCCTTTTCAGCCATGACTGCTCTTTTTTACTGCTTTGCTTACTGGTTCTGGGTCTTAAACATATTTACAGTGTGTAATGGTTCTGATTGTCATAACTGTCAGATTCTTTCTTACTCAGGCTTGTTGCAGTCTCTGGCATTGCTCCGGGTTCCTCCACCACAAGACCTGGAGCAGACACTGTAGGGCCCCCAGGGTCCCCACTCCCCATGGACTGGCTGCAGGTCCAACTCCTTGTTTACACACATCCCGTGTTTGCAGTACTGCATTTGAATAGACATACAAAAAAAAACCATGACTGCAACTCCTGCAGACCCAGACTGCAGAATTAGTGCAGGCACAGCTGGGAGTGGTTCTCTTTGCCTTCTTAATCCTCCGTTTAGATCTCAAGCTATATTTGAAAAGAAATCCTAATTCAGCTATTGTTTACCCTCAAGGAACCCATCCAACTCCTCCAGCTGTCTAAAGAGAAATGGGAGAGGGAGGGAGCGGCATGGATACAGACAAAAATAGAGATTGTGGAAGACAGTAAAAGACAGGGGGTGTAAATGAGAGAAACCAGACATGTAGAGTATGTGCCACAATACTTCCTTAATGTCAACCAAATCTATAAGGAGGTATTCTTTTTATGGGGATCTAAGTCAACACAACAGCTTCACAGTTTTATTTGTATAAAGCCACACTGTTTCCCATAAAGGGTATATAGGTCCGATGCGACTCATTGATAGAAAGGGTGTTTCTATCAAAGTGTGAACATTTGTTTGAATGAAAGAAACATATCAAAATGAAAACGATTTGCTTTTCCACAGACAATCAAATCTTCGACTTGTAAATACAAAATGATAGAACATAAGGCGCCTGGTATCAAACAGTGTATACCCACTAACTAACCTTTGCCAAGACGTGCTAGCACTGCTTTCATAAGCAAAGCACAGCAGGCCCATTTCCCTTTGTGTGTAACCAAATCCCCTTCTCAGGGACTAAGATATCGGAAGGTCCTGAAAGAATGCAGGACAAGACGGCGTCTGTCTGGGTACGTAGCCCGCCGTCCGGGCACACAGGCACGGGGAGCAGTGGCACCGTGATAAGGAAACTCTAGAGTTGTGATAACATGAGGAACAAAGTTTATTACTGGCTTAACATCAGAAACTCACTTCTGCTGTTCAGCTGTCTATCTCTTCAGATACACAACTTTAAACTTATATCTTGGAGAGGAGGATGCTCTTTGCGGACACTTCAGTTCAACACTCAAAGAGTTCGGTGTGTGAGGCTGAAGTTGTTGCTTCCATCGTCAGCTCTTTCCAGATGATAAATGCAACTACTATCATTTCAACTGGCCACATGCCTAATCCAGTACAAGACATTTAATCCCTTACTTTGGATAGAAAAAGACTCTCAAGACCTGGGAACAGAACCGTGTGAGATCTGCTTCAGTAAACTTTCATAATTACGCTAATAAACCAGGGAGGATATCAATCAAAGTCATCTTCTGGACATTGGATAATCTGAGCAGTTTCCACTTCAACATAAATTCACAATTTACAGCCATTACCTTAGGTGAACACCTGCCAAAGTGCAAAGTCATGCACACAAACACATGTAAACATACAGAGAATTTGGCACCGCTTCTTTGACTACCCTGGCCTAGTTTGTGTGTTTTACACACTTGCAGGTCTAATGATGGAGTGTAAAGTCAGTGCACAATGACAGACAGGTGTTAACAGCTGGAGGGTATGGAGTAAACAAGCCGCACACATTTCCATAATGCAGACCTGGTTTGAGTTTCTTCCTGTCTGGTAAATGCAAACTGAGGGCACTGATCACTTTGTTGGAGCACAAACAACAGATTTAGAGAACAATTCGAATAAAAGTCACTAAAAGAAATGTGATGAAACATCCGGATGAGTGGAAATGGGAGGCACACCACGAAAAGGAAAACAGGTGCTGGTCCTTATTGGTGTAGCAACCTCCTCAGGACAAAATAGCTAACAATCAGAGTTCATGGAATTGTCAAAGAAACACATTTTAGGATTTTGAAAGTTTTCCTTTGACACAACAAAGAGTTTCCATCCCCATATAGCTCTCACATCCCCTTCCCCCCACCTCAGCTTAGGGACTGTCAACTGGAACCTGGGCATCCCTTATATACCTCATCTCCACACCCACCCTTATCCTCTTATGGGAAATTGCAAGGGCCATGCAGGGACCACCACAGTGCAACCAGGCGGCAGGACCCGACGAACTGTCAAACACAAGGCGGACTGTCTGTCAGAGAGGACCAAAGCCTGTGTAAGCCTCTGAGGCATTCCACTCCCCCCACTGGCACCCTGTGTTTACAACCGTTTTGTTTGCCTTGAAAAGGTGATGTGGGTGAAGAGAAGAAAGAAGGGAAGGGGGGAGTGGAAGGAAAAAAACATCTGTGTGAGATGATGTACATGTGTGTGTGTGTGTGTGTGTGTGTGTGTGTGTGTGTGTGTGTGTGTGTGTGTGTGTGTGCGTGTGCGTGTGCGTGTGCGTGTGCGTGCATGCGTGTGTGTGTGCGTGTGTGTGTGTCTGAGACTGTGAGCATACACATGACCGTGTTTGTGTGTGAATGTGTGCTAAGTGTGAGAGTGATTGCTCAGAGTCTGGAGGCATCTGGGGGCCACGCTCAATTCCAATTAGCCTCTCTTTCCAAAGTGCACAAACACACCCTTGCAAAATGCTGAGGTGAAAGGCAAAGCTCAAACAAGCATTAAGGTCACCGACAGACCCTGTCTAAGAAAAATTGTCAAAATGTGCCCTCCATTGGGAATTTGGTGAGACATTTGAAGGTCTTGTGAGAGAAACCTGTCCAGCTGTGACTAGCATGTGTTTCAAATGAGGAATTTCACAAAGACACACGCTGACTCACCACCTCATACCAAAGTGTATATGTGCAGAGATGCAATGCATTTTGCACTTACTGTATGTAGATTCCCATATAATGCACATAGGGGAAATACACACAATACCTTTGCCTCTCTTGAATCACACACCAACGCAAACTAAACAAAGTTTAACCGATTAAGCCATACAGCCACAGCGAGTAGTCACCAGCATGCTAACCCCAACAGTGGGAATAGTGTCTAAGGACAGCAGCATCTGCTCTGAGCTCCTCAGCTGGCTGGTTTGAAAGTGTGTGCCCTGTAATTGCCAGGAAACTGTTGCAGAGAGCACCTCATTTCTGAACCCAAGCCATACATCACTGCAGGAATGAGAAGGCAGAGGACTGATTTAAAAAGCCCTCCACTCTTTCATTTTAACACGACCATTTCCAAAAGGCTTCACCTTTCATGTTGCGGTGTCTTTCTTATGGCTCTGGGTTCAGAGTTTACTTTGGCCTTGTGGCGTTGGCGTTGGGGGGTTTGTGTCTTTGTCTCTGATGAGTCCTCTCCACGATACAAATTAAACTTGAGTGCAATCTGAAAATATCTGAAATATCTGGAGCCACCTGTGACGCAACACGGACCACCGCCGTTGACTTTTCAATAAGTCTTCACTCACTATTACATGTCTAATAACTTGACCTGGAGAGCCATGGAACTGTACAGTAGTAAGGGATTTCCTGCAGAGCTCTCTCTAGGAAATCTGGAAACAAGTCAAATGACAGCTGTTATTATAGCCTGGAGATTTATACTGACTCGTTGTTGTTTTTTCAACCAATGCATGCATGTTTTCCTATGTTAGCTCCATATTTCCCCTTTCCTTTGTGTTGGCAGGGTGTGAAGACAGGAGGAAGAGAGATTACAAGTGGGAGGGGAAGGTGAGCAAGATATACAACATGATGCAACCGTGACCCCAACCAACCTCTCTTCTCACTATATCTGCTTATTTTGTTTCCTATCCTCTCTCCCTTTTTCCACTCTCTGTGATCCCTTCCTCCCACAAATGTTTCCAAGAGGTGTCAGGGTTGTCATTAAAGTGAATGAGTAGTTTGGCCCTATCAGCTGTTGCAGTCAGAGACACTTTTACTATTGGTGTTTCTCATTTATCATCATCTCACTTCAACTGCTGAGGCACACATACCTCTTGTAATCGTCTAAATCTTAACTTAATCAATATTGTTTTGTATTTACAATGAACACAATAAGTTTGTATAATGGGAAAGGTGTCACGTGCAATGATTCCCACAGAGAGATCAACTTTGTTGCTCTACAGAGATTTGTATCCTTTTTAGCTCATTGTTTTGCTTTTAAAGCTGCATTTATTTGTTGGCCACTTGGGGGCAGCACAATAAGTAAATAAATAGTGATTAGAGCAAATGTTGCTCTCATCAACCTTGTTTTAGTCAGCAGCAAGCTGAGGTTTTATTGTGGAATTTCTGTCATTATTTACACATTCTGTCAATTTCCAATGAATCACTTTTTACACAATGATTTGATTGTACTAACTGTGTATTCATATTTGCCAGATTTTGCCACCACACTATAATCAGGCAAATACATCCTTCTCCCTCTACACTGCCAGCAATGAAAGCTCCACTCACTGGCTACTGAACACAGTAATTCCATCAGCAAACTACGTGAATGCTAAAACAACAATCCTCTTGTTAGCCTAAATCCACAGATATGTATGTGATGATGGCAAATCAAAGTGGCAACATCCTGCAAATATCCAGAGATTAGCAGAGAGTGACACTGATACCAGTCTCACAATACCAAGCTCCAGTACAGGCACACAAACACTCAAACACATACACACAAACACACACACCCCGTCCCCGCATCATACGACAAGTCTGTCAGGGTGCCAGGGAGCTCCAGCCAACACACACCGCCTGCGCCAACAGACTCCATTCTGCCCAGGCTTCACTTTTCAAGACCTCACTATCTCACTCTAATTGGCTGAAACCAGAGCAGGTCGTCATTCTTTTCCGAGGAATGCTCTGGAAATCAAAAACAACTTCCCGTTTATTCACTTACACTAACCACTCAATTAAGCAAATCTTGGAATCTTTTTGGATTTTACACGTAAAGAAAAGCTCAGCTAGCAGCCAATAAATTGAAAGAAATCAAAAACACTTGTTTGTCATTTTGCAACAAATTCCCCCAAAAAAGGCAAGGGAGCATTCAGCCACATTCAAATTGACAATACATTTAACGAAAGTTAGAACAAAAAGAACTTTGACAACGGAACACCACAGTTTATTCAAGCTCCGTCGCTGCTTTTATCCCTCCGCCACCCACTGAGCAACGACGTGGTGAGAAGCAGTGCGGATCTTCAAATGGTGGGGATGTGGATACAGGGCTAAGCGGCCCCCGGCTTTAGCTTGACAGACGCTTATTGAACATGCTGGCTGGCCCCTAATCTACACACACACACACACACACACACACACACACACGCGCGCACATACACACACACACACACACACACACACATGCCTGCATGTGCTTACACATACATTAAGTAGATAATTCTGCAAGAATATAAATGCAACGCACACACAAGCACTACATGCATGTATGCACACACAATCAAAACACACACACAAACAGACACACTCAGATGCACACAGGCAGGATCCTTTTGAAGAGTGAGAGGGACCGAAAAGGGGGGGTGTAAGGGAGAAAGAGCAGCAGAAGAGAGGATGGAGGGGAGGGAGGGTGGTGGCGGTATTTATAGACAACAAGTGATGGGATGCCCTCGTTAGTGCACGGCCCACTGAACCAGATGACAGACACGCCGCCAGAGGTCATGTGACCGCATTACTCACTCCGGCGCCCTGTGAGAGGGCCCGTTGAGCAACAGAGAGGGAGCGAGGGAGGAAGAGAGAAGTGGGGAAGCAGAGAGAGTCAGAGGAGAGAGAACAGAGAGAGAGAGAGAGAGAAAACTACCCATGAACCCTGCAGTGCCCGTTGCCCTATTTCAGATAAGCTGTATACAAACAAACGTTTTTTTCACTCTTCATTTCGAGGACGTGCCTCTTTTCCACTTTTTGGGCACTGACCTTAATTACCCGATGCGGTCATAACTTTGTTTCGTAACCCAACAGAATAAAAACTCTCCCCAGACAAGAGGTGACAGCTTGCCGTTCAGAAAATTTACTTTTCACAAGAGACTTTTCCCGCGTAATCGCTTAGAATGACATGGCAGGCTTTAGTCTAATGATAGGCTTCGAAAGAGATCTTTAAAGGTGGGTTATGGTTGCTAAAGCAATACCTGCCGCTAGTTTCCCCCATAGAGGCCATATCTGTAATCCTCCAGATCTGACGACACACACACACTCCCCCTCAGGGCTCTGCAGACACCTCAGAGCCAGGATCTCGACCCTGTAAAGCCTTAGACCTGAACCTCATGACTTCTTTGAAGAAAGAATGACAAAGGAGTCAGCAGAAGAGGTGAGAAGGTGTTATAGTTGCAGTGCCTTAAGGAATTCTAGAAAAAGAGACAAATGAAAGAGAGGCACCAAGCGATAAAAAGAAAGAATAATGCAAAACTGACACAAGAGAATCAGGAAGAATCATCTGGGTTTGCAGATTATCAGACTTTTGAGGCACACAAGCATACTGGCACACACACAAACACACTATACCAAAATGCCACATAAAAGAGCTCTTGTATGGGCAGGTGAGTGTCGGTGCAGGGTCCTAATCTCTTTCAACTCAGACCACTTCAAACAGCCCCCTGCATGAAGATGAACCTGGGCCCTCAGCACTACAAACAAAGGTGGGGCCTCCACTCAGACACACGAAGAAAGGGGGAAATGATTTTGTTCTTCTAGAAACTATCTACCACTAAAACATCTAATATCATTGTTTGGCTCTAGAGTTGGCCAGGTCAGTTTGTCCACCTCTTTGGTTCAGACTGAAATCAACAACTATTAGATGGACTGACAGGAAACTATAGTCCCCAGAGGATGGATCCTAATGCTTTTATTCCAATAAGTGGATGGATTTCCATAAACATTTGTAACAATTACAAAGTGTGTTCCCCAGAAGATGAAAACAATGATTGGATCCATTACCTTTTCAATGTAATTTGGTGATTAACAGCTGGCTAGGATCAAATTTATCAAGTGATCAAGCTAGGATCAAGTGTTGCTACAGCCTTTACATGGACTATATTGCAGTGTGAAGTAGGTCATGATTACAAACGGTTATATGTAACTTATCTTTTTAACATTTTAACCTTGGTCTCTTTGGACCTGCAAATTACCAAATCAATGTTTACAGGTTTCCAATAAAGACCAGACATCTATTGTAAATCTAGCTAAATTGGGTTAAGGGTTTATAGATCATTAATGCAAACCACTTGGTGTGATTAAACCAAAGCAATGTCTCCTCAACCGTGTCTTCTACATACGGGGAGTCGCCATCCCAGGATCATTACGGTTTAGTCTGGTTGTTGTAGTTGGATTAAGATGTTAGCTATCCCCTGTTAACCTTTCCTCACTAGACAGGGCTGATCCAGGACCTAACATGGTGAGGAGGGAGATGGAGCCAGATGAAAGGATATAAGGGATATAAGGCTTACATGGGCCCACACTGTAAAAGACTCCTGGAGGGCAGGAGGTTAAGGAGTGGAGAGAAGTCTCTCTCTCTCTCTCTCTCTCTCTCTCTCTCTCTCTCTCTCTCTCTCTCTCTCTCTCTCTCTCTCTCTTTTTCCCTCCCTCATGCATGTTCTGAATGCTAAACACCAGCCCACCACATCCTCATCCCCCTGTACCTCCTCCTCACTCTCCTCCCGCCTCCCGCACTGCAGAATCACTGATGTGAGGTCTTTTGTGAGAGCGCTGGCTGGCCTCAGCCTGGGCTCTGTTACGGCCTGACCACTGACCCACTCACCCGCCTTTTAAAGAGGTTTTAGGGTCATGGGTTCGCAACAAGGTGACTCAACTGTGAACGGCGGGTGGCATCCTCTTTCAAAGGGCCCACGTCTTCACCTTTCCCTCTCAAGACTCTCTCCCTCTTTTTTGCCCCTTCTGTCTCTCTTTCTTTCCTCTTTCTCTCTTTCTCGTTCTGCCCCCCTCCCCTGCGGCCCTTCTTTCCATGTATCCTCAGTGACTGACCCGCCGTCTCAGCCCTAATTAGCATAGCATCCCAGAGCGAGGAGAACATGAAGGCTAATGGGGGTTGGGGCCCCGTAACAACACTGAGGGTAAAGCTTCAAGTTTCTAACTAGGGCCATCACCTGACCACATTTACATGGGTTTGTACAACCAGAATGCAGGCAGGAGAGTAATGCATGATAAATTATTCCTTTTTCTTTGTAGAGGAAGTGAAGTAGAAGGGAAAGGCATCAGGATTCAAAGCAGCCCTGCATGTGAGGTTTGACTTGTGTCAGTAATGTATTTGGTCTAAAATGCCCGCTTTAAAAACAAAGCTGATTAGGAAACGGAGGAAATACATTCAGAGTTGCAATATGGTGATCTGAAACAAATATTTAAATCTAATCCATATTTGGGTTTCAAGTAGTAGCTGCTGGGTGGGCTTTACTGCATCAAGATAGTTTAACTCATCAATCTAATGGCAGACTTCCCCATAAAAAGAAGAGTTTTGTGTGAGATACAGATGCATTTAATCCCACTACAGGAGAAGAAAACATTTTGATATGAGTCAAGGAGACATTAGAGTTAAGATATGTTGTATGCTGTACAATATACAGTGTTCATTATCCAACTTGACTGCAGCTTTATTGAGACGTACGCCTACACCCGCAAACTGACTGCAGCCCAACGTGAAGTGTCACTCTACTTACGAAAACATCTGTGAGTCAATAAAAAAAGACATAGGATGGGAAATCCAACTCGGATGATCTGTTCTTTAGGGAAACACAGATCCACATGTGGACCGACTTACCATTCCATGTCCACAGTCTGTCCCGTCAGCAAGTGGCATGTGCTGTGTGCGACATCCTTTGTGGTCCCCCTCTGCACTGGTACACCACAGCCTCTTGCACTGTTTCTGCGGGGGGGAAATGAGCACTAGCAATGAATCATTATGCCTTAATGGGAAAAGAGCGTGTCTATAATGTGAGAACAAAAGCTTCCAACACTTGCGAAATACATTCATGACTAGAAATGTTGTGTGTGATTGCAGATTTTTCCATTGTTCAGTCCAAGTAGCCAAGAACTGACACTTTCCTTTGTGCTTCATTGCTTTCCAGACATATGCAAGATGCATTTTAAGTGGCCCAGCATCGAGTTTTAATTAGTGGCTGTGTATTTAACAATAAGCAGAGTTTATCTGCCTTTTTGTATTTTGTTAAAAAGCTTGCTTTGCATTCCACATGGGAATTTACAGATTAAATGTATTCCACTGTATATTACAATACATTGTCTACTAGAAGCAATTAACTGACTACAGTTTAATATCTGTTGGTCTTTATGGATAACTGCCCTGCTCAGATGTCTGACGGTTCATACAAACAAGGTTCTCCTGTACGTCTGAGTAAACGACAACCATTTAAGATCCACTTCCACCTGAAGTCTTAATTCTTTACTTTTTCAGTGTGGTTTTGCTTGCTTTGATAGAAAGCCAACTTACCATGTAAGGGCAAATTTGGGAACCGGGTCCAAACATCAATTCACACTGCCTGTTGGCATTGTAGATTTGACCAGGGAGGAGGGTGGGCAGCTCGTAAGTCCTACTTACAGGCTCATCAAGGAGGCACTCCCCATAACCGGTGCTAACAAAAACAATGAAGAATGTGCATTCAGTGGATGAAAAGGAAAGCACACACACATACACATACAAGGCACACTTTTGTGGTATGAACATTTTCATTATAATCCAGTATTTTCTGACCTCAAAAAGTATCAACACATCTCTTTCCTAAGAGCAAAGTAAATGTTTCTATGTCATTGTCTGTGATCGTCCTCAGATGCGTTTTCCCTTGTGGGTGGTCCTAACGGAGAGACTGACACCACTTCCTCTCAATGGCCTGTTAGTAAATGCTGTCACTATGGAACTGGAGTCAGGCGCCACAGACTTAATAAAACAGCATTTTCATACAGACTGAAAAGGATCTGCACGCTGAATATTTTTTTCTCCGCGGTGCATTTATCTGTGCTGAAGGATAAAAAAGAGAATTTGGAATCATAAAGCACCCTGATTAAGTTACATAAATCTGCACCAGCGCCAGCATTGCAGTATAATGACAGATTGTGCTGTGCCACACCCTGAACCACGGCACAGTAACAGAGACAACAAAAGCACAGCTGGACTGAATGTATGCACCAACAGCCTGCATATAAAGTCATCAGCCTTTACGTTTGTGAAAAGGCACAAGTCAAACATGTCAGCAGAGCGAGCTCAGCCTCAAAGGATCTCTTCTTTTTTTGTTTACTTTTGAGAAAGGAAACTGGCGGATGAGGCATGTATAGATGTGTAATTAAACAACATGTCTGCACCGCTCTGACAAATTTATTCTGGGATTGGGGCTGCTAAAACACCTGCTCCATATAGCACCAGCTGACGTGACAGGCCAATAATTACACAGGATTATCCTGAGTTACAGTCACTTTGTTTTTTCCCCTTTCATTTCCAGCTATAATGTCAAAAACTGGCGCAAACAGCGCTTGGTGGCCGGGGAATGATTGCATGAGAAGAAAAAGCCAGCAGTGAAGGATACTGTGAATGAAAACCATGGAGCGGCCTGTCAAGGAATCACACAGACATGCCAATATTACAGTATCTTTCAGCAGTTGGTCATCTGTCTAATCAGTGCTCTGGAACCTAATGGAATGATTATTAAGACCAAGACAGACGGACAAAGGGTAAAGGGGTCAGTGTGGTGATTTTTTTAAATGAAACGTCTACTCTAAGGAATATAAAGGAGTGGTTTCGAGACAGCGAGGCAATTCCTCTCTGGCACCAGAGGAGATTACGCACCTGGCAGCCATTGGGAAACTTGAAAGTGAGTTTATTTATAAGATGACTTATAGTTGGCTGTTGTGTGCTTGTCAAAAGAGACTAAACAATAATGGTTTCCATGTACACCAAACTGGGTTTCCCTCCGCAAACACTGCAAAAAGTCTACTCGTATGTCAGATTAATGTTTTTTTGCACAAGAAATGACACAGAGCATCTCAGTACATTGTTTGATCAAACACTGCCAATGAAACTGCAGCAATGCAGTCATGTCAGAGTTTTGATTCTAGCAGCATGCATTGATTATTGTACAGGGAGATATAGAACTCAATAATGACATAGGTTTAGTTGAATTTGGAGCAACATACCGAAAATAAAAATCCATCTTGATTATATTATGAAAATTACAGATTGAAAAAAGTATTTTAAAATGATTTCACATGGGAGTTTTGAAGAGTGGTTGCTGTTGGAGTGGTTAGGCAAATGTTTGAGGTGTGTAATGGAAAATGATAGGGCTTGCCCACTACTAATGATTATGTTGTTTCAACACCCAGCGAACACAACAATTAGTGGGTGGCAACAGTCAAAGATTTGCATTTTACTTTAAAATTTGGATTTTGAGGCTTAAATCAAACGGCACAGTTCCATAGAGGGAATGAATAGTTGCTTTATGTAGCAGTTGACACACAATAACACTGCACGACAGCAGGACGCTTTTCATTAGCTTTCAGGTGCAGGAGATCAATGCACATTATTACGGCAACATTGAGATAAAGGGGGGGGGGATCCTTTGCCTTTTGAAAAAGGGATGCTTGAGAGGTGGCGCGGCCTTTCATTTTTTTAAACCAGTAGGAGAGTGGTGCAGATTAAGTTTGCTCTTCAGGGAGAATGGGCAGTCAAAACACTGACGTACTTGACCAGGTCAGCCCACTGAGCAGGAGCGGTACTGTAGAAGTGGTCGTTTGAATCAATGCTTCTCATTGTTGGCTGGAGACGGATTTCAAAAACACTTGGACGACACTCTCAAGGGCCTTTCCCACCGCTACGGCTCCCACACTGAAATACTCTCGTCATACCTGCATTGTTTGTTATATATCCCATGCGGTTAACAAAGTTTATCACAAATGCATTTCCCATTTATATCATATTCCTGTTTTTTTGTGCAGTTATCAACCCCACACAAAAACCCAACACAGCTGACAAGGACCGGACCAAATAATAAAGAGACTCATGGAGATCTCCTCGTCTTCAGCTGAATGTTCCGACCACTCCATGTTGAGGTCATCGCTGGTTGGAAACTATGTGAAGCACAACCTTAAAACTCCATACGAGGCGTTGCCTAACACCGCGCTCTCGAGATGCATCTGGTAACAGGGCCGTCCTTTGTGAAGGCCTCCACAATTAACAGAGGAAAGGAGGCAAAGATTAAAGGGTCATGTCCAGGGAAGATATAATTATAACTGACATTTCCCATCTTAAAGGGAAGCCTTTCACCAGGATGACCACGGAGCGGGTTAGGAGTTGCTGAATGAGCCGTTGCCCCGTGTTACAGGTTTTGGTGTGGAAAGCAGGCTAGTGACTAGATTACTGTTTGCCCAGCATCTTGAGAGCAGAGCTCTGTCTGAGTGGGGAGACAGCTGAGGGGCTGCAGAAGATCCATCACTCGGGTCAGCCAAGGAAGACCCCCGGATTCAAACAGGAAATACTCTTTCAACACCAGGCAATAACAAGTCCACACAGTTTACATTGCGCTGACCTGTCTACAGAGCGCTGCGAGAGACGTAGAAGCAGTTTGTTTAACCGTCCACGTCACAACAAGTAAAAGTTAATGGCACACTAAAAATGTGGATGTGATAATATGAGATTGGAAAAGAAATGGAGAAGCGTCATTTTTGTTCCATGAGAAGAGCCCGAAATCATTTGTGTTGATGATGAATCAGTTACAAACTGAGCAGATCTGGTACCTACTCTAGAAACTCTGTGATGTACTTGCGGCTGCACTTGGACCACGACCAGGGATTGGTGTCATAGTTGAGGGTGGGAGCCATGACATGATACTGGTGCTTCATGCCTGCCTCCCGACACTTTGGGTTGTCATCGTGAGGCATGTTGAACCTGGTGCCGAGAGGGGGAAGAAAAGGGGGGTTAGAGATGGAGAAAAGGATATAAGGAACACACACAAAGTAATTATTAGCTGCTTAATGGCTTAGTTGTAGCAAGGTGGATAAATGTCACAGGATTTACATCCAGCCATTTTTACAGAGGATCACCCCACACCATCCCTGTGGGCCGCCACACACAGATGCAGCCACACAGACACATCTATGAGTAACTGCCCACACTGTGCACCTCACTCTCCACTCGTCTGTGTTTTGTTTGTGTCTTGTTTCACATAAACCTCCCAGATGTTTACACAGTAAAAAATCCCAAAAGGATTCAATAAAACTCCGACCGGCCAGTAGGTGGTGCGGCATCTTATGCCAAACGTCATTCTTTATCTATCAGCAGCTATATCCCTCCACCATCATGGCAAACATGCCAGTGGGAACCACCTCCAGTTCAAGTCTGAGAGGTCAAAGGTCACTAAATCACATTCTCAAAGGGCTTTATGCAGAGGGAAAGGTAGGGGCAGTGACACCGTGCACATCATCACACATGTATATGTTGCTTCAGTGTCAACACAGGAAAACATGCAGCTGTATGATGTCTGAGATGTTTACAACAGGATGTGGGCTCGGGACTGCGGCCGAGGGTCGATCCATACCGGCACACAAACAAGACCTAGCATTGGCTGGCATGAGGCCCACCCTACAGGGGCCGAGGGCTTGAAGGCAAACACCCAGGGAATAATTAAGCCTCTGGCACAGTAATGAGCTCCGCACAAACAAACCAAGCTGCTGGCTGATTCTGACAACATCAAATCAGGCTCAAATTATATTTGCATTACTTACTACTAACTATTCTTTGTCACGTATGATGGTGCACGGGTGCATCAGGGCAGACCGTGTTTAAAAGGAAAACGAACAGCTCCATACTTTGCTATGTAGGCTTATTATTGTGAGAGGAATTTGTGGCAAGCTCTAAACAATGTGTACTCTTAACACATTAGGGTGATTAAGGTGACCAAGGATACTAGCTTGAAATCCTGAGGTGAGATCCTTTTAGTGTAATTAGGTCATAAATCAGGAAGTTTTTTTGGCTTTCTGTTTGCCAACCTCAAGGGATAGATCAATAGAGGAGTCAATTCAAGTGAGAGGGTAGCAACCCCAGCACTTAATTATAAGCAACCAGATTAAAATGTGATTAGTTAAGAGTCACTTTTAGTGAGAGTTTCAACAAAACAAACTGATTTGTTCTCTGCACAACACACCCTTCATGCCATGCTGTCATCTAACAAGATTTTCAGCCACACAAAAACAGATTTCTGTGCTGAAATGCCGATAAATAACTGTGAGAGTAAGACATACTGCTGGGGTGATGACGACTTGAATTCCTGCAGATTGGATGTGGATACACAAGAGTCAGAGTACGTCTGCAGGAACTTCTTTTATCAGCATTTCAACACTGACAGAGTTGGTGACACCAGAGGGAAAAAAATGGATTGCTTCCTTGACAGCGGATTACACATTTTAGTTTCTTCAAATCTAGTGCTCTGCAAAACAAACCATCTTTGACAAACTCAGTCATTTCATCCACTAGGTTTACGTGTGATCGGGATAATGGCAGCTGCGTTTTGTGGCGTAGCACATATCATAAGATGTTAAAGAAGCTGTTTGCGGCTGTACACTCTAGTTAACTAGTGATATCAGAATGTCAGGAAGATTTATTTGTGATCTAAGATATTTAAAGCCTTGGCATCGTCTAATGACAAACTTGATTATATGTGTCACCTTTGAACGGCTATCAAATGACATCGCCTCGCCTGGTAATCCCCATGATGGCTATTAGTAATCACACGTCCTTGCAGTCATCTGAGAAAGGCCTCCCATCCATTAGTCTAAATCTTTCTTTAATCTGCAATGCTTTTGAGTGGCTCCCACTACCTGACACTGGCTTTCCCAGAGCGCTAAACACTCTGAGAGCTCACGCCTGTGAACGCAGCGATTAACCACGCCAAGAGCCAACTGGGCCTCCAGCTGGTTGAACTTTAGCATAAACAGATCCACACGAGATGCAAGGGAAAGAGGGGGGGGGGGGGGGTGCGTAGACTCTTCCATCTGGCTGCTCTGGTTCCGTCTCTCCACTGGAAGAATGTGAGAGAGGAGGTAGAAGAATATCTTTCATTCTTCACCAATGGCTCACACGACACTGGTCCTTTTTTTTACTACCTACACAAACGGACAGGCAAACCGGAAAGAAAATCTCGCACTCATTTTCACTTCCATACTCTGCGAGGGAGGTGGGAAGAAAGAAAGAAAAGAAAAAGGGCAGATGCTTTCTCCAAAAAAACATCCCCATAAAGTGAGTCAGCTGAGATGGAAAAGGAGACGCTTGTGTGAAATGAGAACCATTGTGTTAAACTTCACATCTAAGGCTGACAGCGCTTCTCAGATCGCACCACATTTCAATTAACTGGATTACAAGATAGACGTGGTAATGTGTGATTTACCGCAATTTTGCCTGATGGGTGTTTGTACTAAACATCTCCCATATGAGAGATAAAGTCATGTGTTTTGACTTGGTCAGATACACATTATACATACAAGACCTTTTTTTCTTCTTCACACAAGTGGCAATATTTGCATGTTGTGAAAACACTAACGTTACTCACACGTTACGGCACCGTGACATCTTCAAGTTGCTTTATAAGCCTCGGGTGCTGATAAGTGGAGAAGCTTTTCTTTTTACTTACAACACGTGCAAAATGAATTCTGTGGACTTGTCCTCTCTGGACAAAGCTCTGCCTCTGACACACACAGGGTTAACTTCTTGAGCCGTATAATAAGGTATTAAAGGCTGGCATGTTATTAAAAGTCAAGTTTTCACTTTATTATGTTTTGCACCTGTGTCTGCTGCACCCTACGTCTCTTGATAAGAGGGCTTTTGTTGGTCAAAGCTGGCTGTGAGGGGTGAGACAGGGTGTGTGTACAGTATATATGTGTGTGTGTGTGTGTGTGTGTGTGTGTGTGTGTGTGTGTGTGTGTGTGTGTGTGTGTGTGTGTGTTGGGGTAAGGGTAGGGGGCTGCTACAAGTTATGTGCTGCAACTTACACATGGCCCAGCTCATGAGCAATGGTGAAGGAGGCACTAATTCCATTTTCCTCACTGATGGAGCAGCTCCGGAACGGGTCGCACATGGTCCCCAGCTCCGCAAGCCCTACAGGGTCACATACACACACACAGATGCACATGAGCACATAAAGACACACAGCTATTTGAAAAGAAAACCCTGCTGCTTGAGTGTTAAAGGCGATTAAACCATCAAAACTTCTGTTCCATAAGAGAGATTAGCACCACCACCGACTCCCTCCATCCTCCCTCCCTCCTCCCACTTCTACCACTCTGTTCTGTCACTATAATATTATTAGCTGACAGCTTGCCATACACTTATTACTGCACAGTTTATGAGCTGTGGTTACCGAAGCGGAAAGTTAATTGAGTAAGACTTGAGTTGGATGTATTTTTGCAAGGAAAAAGGCAAAAGGTTTACCTAACGTGTCGCATTTATCTTTCGCACGGCAGATGTCTTCCCTGAAACAAGAAAAAACATACAATGCCGTTAGCTCTTTTTGCAGCTTTCTTGAGCAACTTTGCTTTTGCTTTTAAATTATGGGAGATGAAGGTGTACCTGGTGATGAGGAGTGCTGTGTCATGGTGAGAGGGATGGCTGTCGTCCTGGACGTTTTGGCCCTGCTGCCAGACGCAGAAGTTGTGGAGAGTCGTGGCAGCATTGAAGCTCACTGTGGGCCCTTCCTGTTTTGGATGAAACACCATTGCGAATATGACCAAGAAGCCGGGTAGACATGTTGTAATGTTGTAAGCAGCAATAGTTGAAGTAAGTACGTCTTAAAATCTCATGTACTGCAGATATCTCGCATAAATAGGCGAAGATCAGGAGCCTCCTACAGCTTTAGAAACAACGTCAGTTCAATTCATTTTAACTATTTAAGAATCATTTAAAGTGACTAAATACAGTCAGCCTCTTCAGCCACCTCTCTTTACTTGCAGGTGGCTGGTTGCCTCACTATAGTATCGTTTGTTTTCCAACGAGACCTCTCTTGAGACTTGAAACTGACAAGGCAGGCAGTGTCCTTTCAAACAGGCCCCACGGAGAAAGGGCCGGGCCAGGGACACCTGCACTGACGTCAGCCATGCTAGTAACCTGCATACAGGTAGCATTGAAGACCCCGCACTCACCTGTTCATTGTGGACGACGACTAGCTTGACAATCATGATGTTGATGAGGTTTCCTACGCTGGGGTCCCTGTACACTGCTGCTACCTGTAATAAAGACAAAACACACAGACAAAAAATGCAAACCTCCACTAACCTGAGCCAGAGCACAGACAGGGACAGTAGGAAAGCGAGTCTACTTCTCTTAACTCAATACTTGGAATGAGAAAATACGGCTATTACTATTTCTAGTTCAGCTCCATTGGGTTTAATCAAAATAGCAACAGTTCATTCAAGTCAAAAGAAACCAAAGAAAATTCTCCTTCAGGGTAAGTTTAATCAACAAGGTATTAAAACCAATTACAATTCCCTCACAGACCTTGGCAAAGAAAATGTTTTACTAAACGTGGACCCAGCAACAAATGTGAAACTTCAGCAAAGCTGGAGCTCAGAGCCCCTCTGTGAGGACAGCAAAACATTCCCTCTGTAGTTTTTCCCCCTCCGCTTCTCTTGCTTTTCTCGTACACGCCTGTCACGGTCGGCCAGCAGCCGTGTGCGGCCTCCTGACAGGAACTCATTAGTCCACTATAAACATTTAGCTTGTCTTAGCCTAGGGGGAGTCGAACGTGGCCCAGGCCTGTCCAGAGTGGCCAAAGGGATCCTGTCTTTGCATGCTCTAAGTCCAACTGTGACCCAGGACGCTGTTCTGTATGCTCTCGCCTCAATGTCTGTTATTTTATGATCAGTGCAATAACCAGGAGTGATGGGAGGGGGGTCATCACTACAGTATCTCACGCAGCAGCTTAGCTAAAAACAATCTCGACAAAGAAAAGTCACCAGCGACCATCAAGGACACCGGGGTCATATTGTTTGTGGGAATCTTTGGGGTTAAATGACAGGAAGAGCAGTTTACATTGTTCGATTACGCACATGTTATACATGGTGCTTTTTATTAAGGATGATTCTGATATTTTCTACAAACAATATCTAGGAAATTGATTATAGGAAGAATCTCACAAAGACATTTCGTAGGTGGATGGGACCATATATTAGACCATGTGAAGAAAAGAGATTCAGTTCTACATATTTTGGATGGTTTGGTTCAACTGTGGCTAAAGTAAAGTGACGGAGAGACTGTTAAAGAGGGAGGGAAGAAAACGTGTGTTTGTGTGTGTGTCTGCACCACTGGTCTGCAGACACAAGCCTGGCAGAACTAATTTTTTGGCACATTCAACACTGACTGTACCCTCACAGTCTTACTTAAGGATAACACGCCATTGACAATCATTACTCCGGTGCATGTTAATGAGTGTTTTCAACAGTCTGTCTGTAGTGGGAGATAGACAGCAGAAGGTACACACAGTTCATTACAATTGATAACCTATCCTGCTTTGACACACTGACTTCCCCAGCACTTTTAATACACACTCTCTCATATAGACAGAGACAGTCAATCAAAGCGATGCTGGCTTAATCACCAGCCAGCTATCCCAGTCAGATATAGGACTCATAAAGAAGTCGAGGTGCTGAGTCAGGACATTACCAATTAACTAGGCCACTTTCGTTCAACAGCAGCATGCTAGGGTCACATCAGGGTTTACAACCAAAATGTCAAACTGTAACATCTGAGGCTAGAAAAACACAGATAAACCTGGACTGGGGGATTTAGTTTCTAATTGTAAAGGTTTTGTTCACCAAATTACAAAGGAAAACATGAAGATAGTTTGTGTTTTATTTGTTTTGTTTGTCTATTTAATGCTGCGTTCACAACATTGAAAAAAGGTTTACAGCAACATCTCTTTCTAGAAAAACACCCAGTTACTCTGGAAAATTTTCATTGGGGCTATTTCCTGAGAATGTAGGTCCAACGGGTCGAATTATCGAGAGCAACAGGATCATTTTAAAAATGTTTTTCCATTCCATTCTTTCCAATTTTGTGCGAACCAAAAAAAAAAGAATTCATGGTGACGGACTAGCATTAGCAGGTTCCCTGTTGGCTGGTGTATTAGCGGTTAACCAACTAGCCTGCAAGTAGTCTGTATGTCATCTTTAAGCATCATCTATTTCACTGTAGGATGAATGATGTGATCAGGGCTTTAAGATGGGGCACAATTTTTAGAACCAACATGTTTGTTTGTTGTATTTTATGTGAATAAACCATTTAAAATGACGAACTGTATGCACATCCACATGTGTAAGAACCACACAGTAGTGCTAATGTTTACACGTGTATACAGTCAGTATATCCAACTACAATGATAACATACCAAATCCCCTAATAATATTGAACAACATAAAAGAAATCTTCAACATTGAGACAAAATAATATTTTTTAGAAACATTGTTTTACTTACTACTGACATGATTGTTAGGATGTAGTGCTCAAGGTTGCGTCCATGGTGACGCACCATTTTGGCATCTGCTGTCACCATCAGCTCAACGTAGCGAGGGTAGGAGAGGAAGCGCTTGCGTCTGATTGGGGATTTGGGGTGTGTGTTGGTGGAGTTGTTGTCATAAATGTGTTGATCATCGATGGTTTCTCTGAGAGAGTGCAGCTCCTCCACCATACTCCCCCTGCTCTCAAAAGCAACCGGCCTCTTGGAGTTCTCTGCAAGGATTGAACAATGATGATGAGTGATGATGTGGAGAGGAAAAGATGTTTGGAACATATTCATTGGATTTTTTAAATCATGATCATGTGGAAGAATGGGACTATCATTAACTCAAATTCAGCCGCACTGGACACCCACCGCGTTATGGTGTGAAGGCATTCCATGAGAGAGCATTGGTACATCTACGGTTAAGAGCCGAGGGTTTTAGCTTAGCTGAATTCCAATGACATCTATGACTTCTATGGCAGAAACCATGGCTCAGAAAAAAGTTGTACCAGGAGACACAAGGTCAGCGGTGAGACTTGAGAATATTCAGGTCAAGCAATGTGCACCCCCTCTGCCTGGGTGTAAGGCACAGAAACTAAAATACAATCCCATGACGACATTTTGCTGACTCACAGAGGGACAAGCCTCAGTGTGTAATCTACAAAGGGATATAAAAATCCTCAAATTATCCCACCTCTCTCAGCCTGTGCTGTTTATTATCTGAACATTAAGTAAAATGTGGACAACCGCGGTGAAAGGTAACATCAAATATATACAATGCCAGATTGAAACAATTCCATTGATAGGCCTGCGGTGAACAACACTTTCAACACCGGCCTCATATGAGGAAAAAAAGAGAAAAGATCCAGGAAGTCAGCCATAAACTGTGCATACTCAACTGGCATTCTCTCAGCTGAAGTGCACGTGTTGAGCTGGCCGTGAGCGATAGATTCCTTCACCATGACAGAGTGAAGTTAAAAGAGGCAGATACACAGACTAGGAAAAACGTCAAGAGCGTGTTTCATTGGAAGGGAAGGAAAAGGCAAATCTGCAAAGGTTAAGGATGAAGCCGATTTAATTAAACATACACTTGTGACTGTCCATGTCCACAGGCGGACTGTCACCTTTTGGAGGGGGGAACAGGCTTTTTAGTCTCCATACAGGCAAGCTCCAAAATGCTCATAAACAAGGTAATGTTGTTTGGGACACACAGCTGCAGCATATTCCTGTTACTGACCAGCAAATCAGCCCATACTGATAACTGAGTGATGGATATTTCCCCGACGACAGAATCCCTTCATCTCTATGATGAAATCATCTGTATATTCTGAACATCAAAATGCTTCAAAACATTTATTAGTGTGTCCAGATTTGTAATATGGTGTAAGAAAGACTGCTTGCAGTAGTTTGTGATGCATTTAAGCAGCTTCCTGACAAAAGTGAGCAATACATGTAGCAGGACTGAAGAGTAAATCCTGCAAACACACAGAAATGACAGCTGAAAAGGCACAATCTGAGAATTCTTTGACAATTTCTTATCTTATTGTTCCAAACTTTGCAAATATTGGGGCACCTTTTTCACATCCACAACTTATATTTATGTGGCCCAAATGCACTCAGTACTTTATGCAGTGTTTTGCGTTGCCTTCAAAGAAACATGCAAACATAAAGTGACATTCAGCAAACAAATGATTTTCAGTAATTTTTTATCACTGTCAGTGTTTACGAGCCAAGCATAGTTTGGAGTCCTCAACTTTAGATAACCCGATTATAGTGAAGAGTTCCATTGTCTTCGAAAAACTCAATCTTTCCAGACAGTTACACAGAGAGAGATTGTGTGTTAGGTCAGGGAATAGCAAAAAAAAAAAAAAAAAAAAACTTGCTCCCAGATTATTCAAGTGATGCCCCCAGCGGGCACGCGAGGCGGAGCGTGACTCCCTGGCACAAAGGCATATGGCTCTTGCTGCCGTGAGGCCCAGCCCTAGGCCAGTGCCAGCATCCAAGTCAGCGCCAAGCCTGTCTGTGCACACAGCCCGGGCAGCTGGGCCAGAACAGAGCTTTGTATTTTCCAGGAAAAATCTCTCCAAGGCCAAACCCACCACACTAAACCCCTTAAACAGACTCATCACTGCAGACAGTCTGACATCAAAGGGATTATCAAAGCAAAGAAGAGTATCTACAACTACAGAAGTTGGTGTTAAGTCGCAGAGCAAGCGAGTGTGAGATGAAAAAGGAGAAGAAGAAGAGGAGGAGGTGGAAAAAAATATGGCCCCTGTTATAATAGCCTTTGAATCAGTGCAGATTAGCCACACACAACCTTTCCCAAATCGCCTTAGATACAAATCCCCCTCTCACTAGGTAGTGAGCTGCTACTTACACCATGAGAAGACAGGGGTGACTGCCCTGACCCGCCGGGCATACAGAGACGTGACATCTCCCTCAGGACATCAGGCGTCAAATCAACATCACCTACACATCCACATGTCTGTACTTCACATGTTGGAATTAATTACCATCAAAAAAGTGATACATTCAATTCCTCTTTACACAAGCTATAATTTCACGACCTTGAGCCTATAAAACCGAGCTCCAGTAGTTCTTCATAACAGAGAACAATAAAAGGAGCCCTGCACGGCATGAGTGTAAGCATTTATAAATGTTGTAATTTGGTTGGCTCCAGTATGCACATAGCTAAAATAGACCCACACTCCCTGTTCTGATCTAACGCCTACTTAACTTGTAAACTTGCAAAAGTCTTTTTATCACTGTGCCAAAAATGTATCAAACACAAGCAATATTAGAAACAATGTTTATCTATTCACTAAATAACATGTTTAATTGCACGCGACGTACCCCACACACATGAGCAGTTTCATACATATTTCAAGATTCCAGATGCGTTTGACTGTGTACTTATGTTTACACTTAATTATTTATTTACATTCATTCATAAACACAAAAATATGGAAGCATTTTAATGCTTGTATAACTCTGTTGGAGCCCATTCATGTATATCCAGACTGTCCTAAAGGATCTAATTCAGATTTCAATCTAGATCAAAGAGTTGCTCTTTGACTCTCCTTCAGCTCTCTGTCAAAAGTATCAATGCCAAGAGCCCAACAATGGGGAACACACATTTCATTGTTGAACTAATTAACATTCTTTTACAATGGCCCGCTGAGAGTTAAAGCGCCCTATTCCCCGGGTGCCAATTAAATAGACAGTATACCTTACATTGAGTATAGGTACTTCCTTGGTTCTATACAAGGTCAGACACTCTGGTTACTGACAGTATAACTCAAGGGGCAAAAAATGTTGAACCTCCCGCAGACAGAGACACAATTAAGTGCAATTCTGTGGCTAGACAGAGAGAAGCAGAGGCAGCTAATTGTTGCTGCTGTAGAAAGCTTTTAAAAGTGACGTAGCATGGCTTTTGACCTCATTGGAAGATGGTGTGCTTTGTACACTAACAGTGCTCTCAGGGTTCAATTGTTATTTTGCGTTTAGAGAAATGCTAAAGACATCATGGTGGTCAGCTGAAGAATGTGTTTGGAGTAGCAGACCTCCTCTGTTGAAACAAAAAAAAAACGTTATACTGGACTCCTAATGAAGGGCCCCTGTCCCGATCCAAGAGTGTTTTCTTTCGTCAGACTCAAACTGATAAGCATATCTGACGATAAGATTTAAATAAATTCATCCTAACAGTCTGGAGATTACATGATTGATGGATGACTGAGAGACCAACCTCAACCAACCTCCTCGAAGACTGCGCAATTATTTTCATTTATTTAAAAATGGTCCCACATCAAACACAAAATGCCATCGGAGCAGGCATACAAACAGGGCCAAACATATCCCTCCTTGATTGAGGTAACTAATGCAATTGTGTGTAAAATGACACTTAATGTGAGTATTTTGGAGGAGGTTATGGTTAACGGTGTAAAGTTAAGGTGAAACCATGGCATCGCAAAAACCAACAATTGACAAGTACACTGAGGAGGGGCACTTAAAGGTTAATTCCATTTAATTAAGACTTGGATTGTATTTTCTTACTTTGTGCCATCATTCCTGTCGGTAACAATAACACAGCCAGTATGGATGAGGTCATTACATCTCCCATATTATCAAACATCAAAAAACCTATTTAGGACCCTGAAACAAATGGTTCTGCCTTTACATATACAAAGCAGGTCTGCAGTGTTGAGTGATTGTTGGCCTCTCAGATGATACACAGCCAGACCTGCGAGCGATAACGATGATGTTTCACTGGCCACCTCTCAGCACTGCCTCTCCCCAGTCCACCTCAGTGGGAAAGTGTCGCTCTCCTGTCACCCCCTCTCACCTCTGACTGTTACCCATGCCACCATGCAGTAAGTCACTGTCACTCAAATTGCTCTAACCATTCCAATCAGCCCCCATCTATTAAGAATGCCCAGACAGTAGACAGTGGCAGAAAATAGCCCCAGCTGGAATCTGTCAGGGGAACTCCCGAGACAACACAACACATTGGGTTCAATAGGCTGAGGCCTCGGGGGCAGGCAGACACATGGCAGCTATTAAAGTTATAGACTGTCTGTAGTTGGCCAGCCCAGTTTTACCCTGTCCAGAATATCTGTTGTCTTAAAATCAGATGCCTATGAGTGCCATAGGCCATGTCATTAGCTGCTGGCATTATCTGTCATGTAGTGTTATGAAATTTAAGGAAATAATGTGACAAAATATCATGCCTGAAGAAAAAACTGGCACATTATGCAAACCGTACACACGTATTGGCTTCAAAACTCGCAGTCAGTGTACGGCAAAAACTTTTTTTTAACTCATTTGACAACTTACTACAACACCCTCATCATGGCGTTCCAAAGAAAATGCTACATTCAAAAAAGGACAATTTAAAAGACAAAGAAATTCTATGTAGGCCAATAGCAAAGCAGTGGGTGAGAAATCTACTTGAGAGTAGCAGGTGTAAAAGGAGAAAAGCGGGCAGTGGGAGTTGGGGAAAAAGCTGGGGCCTCTGCCAAACTCTGGAGCAAAACCGACAGGCCCATGCAGAGCAGGCCAGGACAGCTCAAACACATGAAGAATGAAGTTCCTTTCGCCATTCCTCTGCACCGCTTTGCTCGGCAATTCTCAAAACTCAGTAGGACTCTTCGTCCACTGACAGGCCAGGGAGATGACATGCACTCCTGACACATGCACACAAGCTAACCACATCTATGCATACACACAAAAGGCCAAAACCAAACAGTTTTTCCTTGCAACAATAGATACTTCCTGGAACAGGGGAGGTTTAGTCTGTCCAGGGCGCACAAGGGCACAGAGCAAGCCTAAGCCTTTTGGAGCCATCTGACATTAAGAAGCTCCATACCATCTAAAGCCAGATGAGGTGAGAGAGGTTGTCTCAGTGTTAAGCGCCCGTCCATCACACCCTGGCCAGCCACCTTTCCTGACCCCTGTCAAGAGCTGCAGTTAAGAGGAAAACAAAGAGCTTTTTTGCATTCATAGTTCCAACTGAGGCCCAGCAAATAGGCCAGCAAGCCCAGTAACCACGCACCTCTCAGAGGGGAAAAACTCAAGGTCACATCCACCCGTGAGTGACTCCAAACAAAGAGGGAAGTGAGGTCACAATCAACAAGTGCTTCCATTCACATACATGAAAGCGCAAAGGGAGAGCGGGCAGCGATTCAAGTCGGCTAGTTCAAACCCCAGGCGGGGGAGGGCATTTTCCATGTAAATGAACCCATTGACCAAAAACCTGATGCTAGCATTGAACTATCATGTATACACAGTGGGCACCAAGGGGGGAATCCTATACAATGCTTGCGTTGAGGGTCAGGGGGCACAGATGCCATGTGTGCCAAGTATTGCCGCATCAAAGCCAGTCACTTCGCTGGTCCCAGCTGCCCTCAGTTAGCCATCAAGAAATTGGGTGAAGCGCGCGGGAGCCAACACTGGAACATTGGTGTTTGGGTTTACGGCGGGTAGTGTTTGCTGTCAAGTTGTCTGTATTCAATTCATTGTTTCTAATTCAGACAAAATATGACACCCCGCAGCTTTAGACATGCAGCCAACGAGTGTGAGAAAGAGATACTGCACAGCTCCCCTTCCCTCCGTCTCTTGCTTGTCTTCACATAGATTTTAGAGAGCAAAGGGAAGAGACCGAGAGAGAAGAGTCTGCCCCTATCTGTTGCCACCCTCATCCCCGTGGTTATCTCTATCGTAGGACGATGCAGGGATTCACATGCAAGCTCGGAGACAGATACCCCGTAGAATGTGTCATTAAAGGTCGGAGCTGTGTTGTGATTTGAGCCCTGTAAGCTTCTTCCCCAGGGGCTTTAAAAGCCCGAACCAGGCACAACAAGGCACTCTGTGACTTTAAAACATTAATCACCCACTCAACAGCTATCTACACTAGAGGTATTCTAAACAGCAGAGAAGCCACCCAGGTTGGCTGACAAAGAAAGAAGACTGATACAGTTCCTAGAAATGTCAGTCACAGAGACCACATTTCATGGTCATGTTGTTCAGATTCTTTGATTTACTCTGAGATTTCTGATTCTAATGCTGTAAAACATATTTTAATCTCACATCCATTCAATAGTACATAGAGCGAACACACGCAGTGGAGAAAAGCAGCTGAAGACATGTATATAGTCAAGTCCTGACTGCTGAAATAACAAAACATCATTTTCCATCAAGGTAAGACTTAGAAGCTCTTATCATTGCACTTCTATTTCTGACACTTCACAGGTTGTGACGGCACATGCATGAAAAAGTCAAGTATGTGTACGTGTCAGAGATGACAAGTGCTAAGTTAAAAACTAAAGTTCATCTTTGTTTGATTCATGTGGAAACATTGCCATCCTCTTCTTTCAACATGTTTTTGCAGAGGTGTGCAGGGGCTGTACAAACTCTGGAAACTCTTACTGCCTCTGATACAGAAGTCCCAGTTCTTGTTCTGGCACAGAACTATGACACATCATATCTGAAGGAAAAGCGCATTTTGTTTCCTGGCCTTCTGCTTGATAAAAAACAGCTGTTTCGTCTTTTTTTCGTGTCTTAAGATGTAACAGCTAATGAAGAATAATAACCACCACAGTTAGTAAATAGGTCTTCCAAAATGATGTATTTTCAGACATTCATATACTTCATATACTTGTGTTTGGACCAACTGTGATAGTTGGCATGTTTCGGACCTGCTTCAAACTTCTTCAAAGTTCCAAACCTGCCAAACCCCTCTGCACTCAAACTCCAACTCCCAATTTTGATTTAAGGCACGAGTCTTCTTCACAAGAACATAAAGTGGAGAAAGAAGGAGAAAGAGAGAGAGAGAGGGCCATAAGATGACTGACCCTAACAAAGGGTGCTTTTATAGCTACTGGGAAAAGAATCTGCCTCCCACTAACACCACAGGTTCTCCATTCTATCATCTATGCGATGAGATAAATCAGAAACGTTTGCTTCTTACCTTGCTATATACGTATATATCAGTTGTTATGAAATAAAACCTGCTGTAGATAAAAGCATCCTCTCTGTTAACCCCTGAGTTACCAGTTTAATGAAAGTCCAACACCAATATTAAATTTTTTGGAGTTGAACAACATGTAGCTACAGTAATAATTGGCAAATATATGGTTGCTGGGTTATATTCTCCATGATGTACTACACACGAGAAATATTCATCTGTAGTAAAATGTTCATTGCAATCCAATAATAAAACTATTTGGTGCTCTACCATCTTTGCTGTAACATACATTAAGATACATAGTCCAAAAATGCTGCTCCTTAGAGATCCTACCCTCAGCTATCAAGGATTCTACTTGTCGGTCTTGTGTTTCTCAACACTTTTTTTCCTCTATCAGCAGTTAGGCTGTGGTTAGGCGCCCCATACTTAGACACTGATTTAGTCTGATGAGGAACATAAGGCAAGGGAAGACAGACAGACTGTACAGACATGGAAACAAGAGAAGGGAAGACCTACAGAGACAAGACCATAGTACTCTGTGTACTACAGAGCTGAATGTGTGCTATATGTTATCTCAAATATCTTAACACATTTATATCCCAAGAAAAGAGGCAAATGTCCAAATCCAAGACCAGGAGCAGCCACTATGAGTGTTTTGCAAGCACAATAACACGTGCCAAGCCAGTGTTTATATCTAACCGGCTAGTGGCAGCGTGTGCTGCACTCCTTCCCATAAAAAGACAGGACAAGCCTGTTAGTCTTGGCTTAGTATGGCCTTCAAAGAGCACATTTATCACCACATCTGGAGAGGGGCCTATCAGATCAAGCTGACGAGCCGCAGCCTGGGACACCTCACAGTTCTAAACCAGACCCTCTGGTTCTTTTAATCCTGCTGTTTACCTGCAGCCCTTTGATGAAGCCCTACAGGTGTCTCATCCCTGTCCGCATCTTTCTCCTATCTCCTGCTGTACACTGAATATTAATTTTTACAAGGATTCGGTTCATAGTTGAGGTTTTGCGATGAAAAGTCAGGATATATCTCATTTAGGATTAAGTAGATATAAAAGGATAACTGGCTAAGACATAAAATCACTGAATGATGACAATGAATGTTCTTGGGACATCAAAAGTCAGGGTCAATCACCAAGCCTCCACTCATGGTTCTTAAGGAAGACTATATTTAAAAGTGGCTCAGAGTGGGGGCTGAGAGACCCTCCAGATTTCTCAGTCTCTGTTTACCACACACAGACTGAGAGAGTGAAAGGGCAAAGCATATGAAGGAGGTATTGACCTGGCCCATCAGGTCAGTCCAAGTTCTTTAAACCACCGCCACACACAATGGCCACCACCAGGCGACAATGGCCGCGTTCAGACAACAAGCAAATCAAGCGGTCTGCACATAAAAAGATTTATTGCATCGCACAACAAAGGCCGCCCACGGAGCTCTGTGCGAGTACGACTCTAAGGCCTTCCATCTTGGTGAACTCCATTTGGTCACCCCGCTTTCTCTTGAGGGCCTCTCCACCACCCAAAGGCCTCAACCATAAACATTCTAATGGAATTGGGGGAACTTTGAAATAGCATCACATGCGGAAAAAACGCTGCAGTTCTTTTCATCACAACTGCAACCTGAAAAGTAATTATTCCTTCCCTCTGAGCACTTGCCACAGACCTGGGATTGAATGCTCCAGCACAACATGAGTAAAAACACCAGGCAGTGTTGGAACGTGCTTAGCTTAATTAAGTTGAGGAGTTTTCAGTAACACCCCTAATCAAAGCTGAAATCTTTTGTGTACCCTGCAAGCCAAAGATCGTGACTGCGTATAATTTGCATTTCGGGACAGTGTTTATTGCTATGGTTCAGAAAGTGAATGCAGGTCATCAGAAACTAAGTGTTTGTGGGTGAAAGTCAGACAGACAGTGGTTACAGGCAGTATAGTTAGGCAGTCTGTAGTCTGTTACCTGAGGCAGCACAGGGCTCTGTGTTGATGTCAGTATGTGAGATGTTCTTCTTCCTCCCTTGTCGATAGACAAGATGAGGTTTGTTGTGCTCTTCATCATATTCCTCCCCCGCAGCATTTAAAAGAGGCTCCAGGAAGTATTCCCCATGTTGTGTCGTAAATGTTCCAATCTAGAGCAGGAAAAAAAAACAGAGATGTCATTGATTGACTTTGTTATAAAGTACGCGCTTGATTGTGTGCATACATGTGTGTGTAGGTTTAATATAGAGATTAAGGCAGAGTTTCATTCAAACAGGTTGCGGTTTAATTGCAGTCATTCTGTGTTGCCCTTGGCCACCGCCGGGCACATTCATTCCATGTTTTTGAGCAAGCTGTGTTTTTTTAGACAGGTGCACATGGAAAGAACATGCTGTCTCACAAAGGTCAGAGAATATCTAAAACAGCTCACTATCAGTCATTGTTGAAGTTGTAACCATGAGATCAAGGACAATCGTGAGACATTTTAAGCCTTTTATACATTAATCAATTTATAAATCATAATGTTTCAGTAAATCATTTGACACCTTTGTGCATAGGCTGTTAAGAATGCTTGTTCTGACTGTGAAACTGCATTTCCCCATCACAACCTGACAATGGGACGAGTGACATCATCATACATGGACAGAGCTGCTGACAGAGGAATGCTAATATTGATTTGGCAGCTCATTCCCTCACAAAGCTTCTTAGCTCACTCAGCCATGAGGCACAATGGTGTTTGTATGGTAATTTCATGTGCACACTTAAACAGGATATTAGACACTGGAATGTTATCTTTAAGGCAGCATTATTCCATAACCATCCCCTCAAGTGATGGACGTTTGACAATGGAAAACATACAAATCGGATATGGAAAATGTGTACAAACTGTATGTGTACCTTTGCTCTCAGCCTTTCAAAGAGGTGAAGGATTAGTTGGCTTTGCACGTATGCACCATAGTTCCTCGAAAGTGCTACAGGCCTTGAGTGCTACATGTGTTCAGTGCAGTGTAATGAACTTGTGAAAACAAGACACAGGATAGAAACCACTACACTGAAAGAAACACCTCGGAGCCTCAATGTTTCTCATTGTACTCTACCTCAAAGGCTTAGCTGCAATAGTAGAATTTCTTCAGTTCTGACAAGCAAGTGTGGAAGAATAAAACTGTATCTGCAATGCAGGAAGGAATCAAAGTAACAGTGTGCATTTGTGAGGCAAATCAGCAGGTACTGATAGCTTTCGCACAAAGATTTTGTTATTCTTTAATTAAATATGAGAACGTTGCAGCCTTACTACAACTAACAATTGTAAAAGTAATGAATGATTTATACAATGAAGGAACTGGTAGATGTTTACCTGTATCTTGTAAATCACTATCTATGGTGAGTTAACTTTAATTAGATGGTTATGGTTGAGCCTTTCTAAAGTTCTCATGTGGTGTTAACGGAAGGCTGAACAGACAAATGCTCTGTTTAGTGAATGGAGGGGGCAGAGTTTCAGGGTTTCCCAGCATTAGCTCAGCTGCAAATCTGGCAAAAGTTTGGACAGACACAATGGTTGCTGTTCAGTAGCGGGTGCTGAACTGGACCTTACAACTAAGGGACTCTTATTTGAAGCGAGGTCGCCATCCTGACAAGGATGGAATGACTGTTGGCACACAAATCCCACAAAGACACTTTCAAACCCTGTGGGTGCTGAGTCACTCTAAAGTGAGGCGCAGTTGGCGTGAATCTTTAATGTTAAATAGGACATAAAGGTGTCATGAGCCTGATCTTTGCACAGAGGTACATCACTTGGTACTGGAATGAAAATGAAGAGCCTCATTTCTCAGGACAGTCTGACTCACCACACACTTCTATCATGTGAGTGAACTGGGAAAGCGAGCTCCTTCAGGGACATTTCCCACGGTGTGAGCAACCCTTAAGTTCCTCACAACCTTCATTGGCAGTTATCTCCTCTTCACAGCATTTCTCCCTTTTTCTGCCCGTCACAGCTCACTTTGAAAAGGCCAAAAGCTCCTCAACCCCGCCCCCCTGATTCCCCCCTGGGGACGGCTTTGAGCAACTCTGGACGAAAGGGGAACCTGCTTTTTCTAGAATGACCCCTTTGTTTTAGGGCTTAATTATTCCTTAATGACCTCATCCCAACAAAATGTGCCTGGCCATTAAGCCCCAGTGATCAGATACGGACACATTTATGACCCAATAGCCTCTGGTGCTGTCTCCATTGTCCTGTCATTCTCAATGAGTGATGATGCGGATAAGCAACAAAGATTGCTTGAAAAAGGATGCAAACATGTTTGGATAAGCGAGTCATACATCAAAGTTGGGCAGAGGGGCAATTAAAGGCTTATTACCCTGATAATTCCAGAATACCTCATGTCTTAAATGACTATACAAACATTAAAAAACATTTACGCCTATTCTCTCCAAAGCCACACTAAACGGGAGATAACCGCCACTAAGATTTAATACATATTTTATTATGCCAGGTTTCAACAGGAGTACAATCACTTTGTGTATTGTGAATGTACAAGATCAACATGCTATCCTGATACTCTACACAGTGCACCTATCTAAAATAAGAATTGTGTCACTGATAGGCGTTGTGACAGGGAGGGAGACTCCAGGCTATGGTCCTCTTGTCTGTGTTGCTGCGGACAGCCAAACATCCCCACCACGCAGAGTCCACGCCAGAATCCGGCTGGTGCAATTGAGGTCAACCCCCTGCCCCTGGACCAGTAACCTTATGTGACCCATGAAGTCACCCCCTTCAACACTTATCAGCTTCCCTCACACAGGAGTCAGCAAACTAAATGACCTGTGCATCAGGATCCTCAAATGGTATAATGGGGTTGTAAACTCATTATTACCTAATAACTATTACAGCCCTATAAGATCTAAACGACGATAAACAAGCAAACAGCTGTGAAAATGTAAAATGTGAAAAAGAAACTATGATAGGACTCCCTTTCCAAGTTCCAATAGCTTGTTTTGTCCGACCCACAGTCTCTAATACAAAGATATTCCACTTACAATTATTTAAAATAGAGAGAAAAGTAGTAAGAAGGCACCATTGAGAAACTGGAACCAGCTAATGTCTGGCATTTGTGATTCATAAATGAATTAGACATTTCTGTTGATCAACTAATCGATGAACAGACCAATGGTTTTGGCATGTCTGTTATTACTGTCATTTATGTAAAGATTTATAGGCTTTTAGTAAGCGGTTAAAAAGTTGTTGATAAAGTAAAAGCACAGGTGTGACACCAAATAGCTGCACAGATTCAACCCTGTATAAATTCTACTTTTTTGTATCTTTGTAGGTGGGAAATCAGCCTTTTTGATTGACCTATACTCATAGCAGTGTCAGCCAAACAGCAGCAGCCTCAGCTTGAGCTGATCAGGGATTTTTAGTGTGTCATGCTCGAGAGCACTTCAGCAGAGTGGATGCTTGTTGTCTCTAACCCACTACACCACCCTGATGCCCAGCCTGCACTGTGCACTAGCAGCATCTCCTCACAGATGCACAGCTGCGCGCTCTCCTCCTCAGTGACATTAGTCCAGTAACACTTGCTCTTGTTACACTCCTACAAACGTCACTAAAGCTGCGGGTTATGGGGAGGGGGGGGGGGGCATGCATGGATGGAGTCCTGTCAGCATCGTTTGATTAAAGCGTCTAAAAATAAAAACTTTTTAAAAAAAAAGGTAGTGAACAGTGAACACTCACAAGGCCAGTGCACAGGCTGAAGACGGCAGGGTGCTCGCTCTTGGCGTTGACGTGTCCGCGGAAAAAGCAGTGGCGCATATCGCTCGGGTCATGGAAGGGGGTGTCCGTGGCGTTGCTCTGTTCCGCTCCCAAGTGTGTCACTGTGTAAGAGGGGGCGATGAAGCCGGAGTCGGCGGTCAGATTGAGATGAAAGCGTTCTCCGAATGCATCAATCCTGTAGTGGAGCCGTAAACCCGACATGTCATCATTTAAACTTCTCCGTCTCCTTCTGTAGTGCAACTTGTGGGGGAATGATTCCCCGAAGTCATTCAAGCGGAGCGGGGTGATGATTTCATACGATGACAGCTGCTTGATGAAGCTTTCTGCAAAACGTGAAGAGAGAAAGTAGTGGGGTTAACAGCAGTGCGTCAATGTAATACATGCAACTTCAGCCTGACAATCCCACACAGTTCAGCAGGCATCAATCTCAAACACAGAGTACTGCTTGAAACACCTTCAACAGTATCACTTCACCGTACTCCGAAATCAAAACAAAACACTACCTTGTTTCGGATGCAATCGGTGTTGCAAAGTTTCCCGGACAAGCGCTGACAGATGCCACATAAGTCCAACCAGCCAAATTGCAAACTGCATGATTTCCTCCGCGAAGAAACCCAGGCTGTCGTCTCCAAGGCAGTAACCTCTGTCTCTCCCGAGCGGCTCCCCCTCTCCCTCTCCTTTCCCCCGGCTTGTCAGCAACAGGTCGTGGGATCCGCGGAGGCTCTCTGCAGCGCAAGTCTTGCAAAGTGCACTGGCCTCATCGCATTGCTAAACATGCATCCACTACCCTCTATAAAAGCGAACTACTTATGACACATTCATCCCCCTGATTAAAAAAAAATTGCTGCCTAATGTAAACTGCAGTCTATACAGAAAGGAGGGATCAGTGCCAAGTACGCTTTCCCTTAGCCATCCCAAGAACACCCCGTGCACCCTAAGCACTCACCAGCCGCGAAGCAACGCCCCTTTAGGCTGCCGAGCCAATGGTGAGTGCGCCTCGACCACCACACATGGGGCAGGCTTGAGCGCTGCACTGCTAAAAAGCCTGGAAATAAAATATACCAGAATGTGAAAATCAACCAACACAACCAAATCCTCTTGAATTCTGAATTTTGAGTTTGTCCTAACAGTGATTATTATTGCTGATACACTTGTGAAGGCACTGACATCGTAGCTATAGACGCTAAAGTATTTCATTTTGAAAATCTCTTATGGATGAAAATAAATAGTATTGCTATATTATATAGACTTGATGTGTCTGAGGTGGTACAGGAAATAGTGAGTTCATATTTGTTTTATGTTAAATGTCATCCAGAAACAGGGCCTCCATTATATAGTTTGCACACCACAATGCTAAGTGTTAAGTAGTAGAACATTATTCAGTAACACATTACAATAATATTTTTTTTTTCAGTAACAAGTAGTGTTATGTAAGGAATTATGCTGACAAGTTTATTTTTTTTAACAATTAAATGACCCACACAGTGCATATGATGGTGTTTAATAAATACATTTAAGGAATCCTTATCATAAATGTTTGTTTATGTAAAAGCACTACTGTGTAGGATTTAGAGGGATGTATTGGCAGAAATGGAATATAATAATTATAACTATGTTTCCATTTGTATATAATTATCTGAAACTAAGAATTGTTGTTTTTTCATTAACTTAGAATGAGCCCTTCATGTTTACATAGGGAGCCCTCTTCCACAGAGCCCGCCATGTTGCACCGCCATGTTGCTACAGAGGCCCAGAACGGACAAACCAAACACTGGCTCTAGAGAGGGCCTTTCACGTTTGTACGTTACCTGAAGGCCATCGTAGGTTGTCAGACACGCTTGGAAAGGAAGGGGTATTCAGTTGGTTGCAATCTGCAATCTCACCACTAGATGCTATTAAATCCACTACACACTGCTCCTTTAATAAATATAAAAACAATGAATAGGAGTGTCAGATTTGTTTAACTCCTACAATAACATCAGTATCAGCTTCAAACATCTAGCACCACTGAGTTTATAAAAGACGGTATATAACAACTTCTTTTTTAGAGAATGACTCTTTATCATAATCAGCTTTTGTTGAAACTGCCAGAGAAGTATTTATTCAAGGGGATGATCGTTTTGTCCATGGGCAGGACAAAATATTACAAACTGAAATGTGTCACCCAATAGGTGGATACATAGCCTCGTATACCCTTATCTCCAGTGGTATAATAGTCTCAATATTGCTACACTGATAATACTATGAGTAATTGTACCATATGCACATTTAGTTGCATCTCCAGTGCATGTCTGTGATAGTGTTAACAGTGTTTATTGCTCTCTCATCAGAGTCAATCTAACCCTATGAGAACAATAGAGTTTGTAATCCATCTTAATCTTTAGACCCATATTGAGTTTATTGTACATGTAATGTATTGTTTTGTCATGTATTATGGATGCATCTACAGTAGTATGTAGTTATAACTTGTGGGAAAATATTAGGCAATCAAAGCACACAATAATTAGCACGGAGGACATTATGAGCCATTCTTCACTGTCATCTATTGGAGGAAGTTCGACTTCCTTGGCCACGATGTGGTCAGCTTCTCGTTAATCATTTGGGCACGTAAAGTCTTATACAAAGTTGATGGACGTGTGAAAGGAGTCTTGTTTTTCATGTCCTTTGAAGACTAATGTCACAGCATTGTGAGTAATTAGACTCGGTGGGCTCACCGGAAACACTTTTGGATTCTCTTTCTTTAACACAAAACATCTAGTCTTCAAGTCATGGCTATTACTTTTTAAAAGTCTCTCTCTCTCCCTGTCTCCCTCTCTCTTCTCTCTCTCTCTCTCTCTCTCTCTCTCTCTCTCTCTCTCTCTCTCTCTCTCTCCTGTCTACCTCCTCTCTCTCCCATGTCTCCCTGTTTTCTCTTCTCCGTCACCGCCCATCTCTCTCGTCGGCGCTCGCTCTCTCGCGAGCGCGCGAGAGCGCGCGCGAGAGAGGGAGACAAGAGAGAGAGAAAGGGAGAGCGAAAGAGAGAGATAGAGAGAGAGAGAGAGAGAGAGAGAGTAGAGAGAGAGAGATGAGAATAGAGAGAGCGCCCGCAGAGAGCGCGCGAGGCGAAAGGAGAGAGAGAGGAGAAAGAACGACAAGAGAGGAGAGATGCGAGCGAGCGAACCAGAAGAGCGAGAGAGCGAGAGAGAGACACGCGAGCGAGAGCGAAGCGCCCGCGAGCGAACGAGCGCGAGCGAGCGAGCAGAACGCAAAAACCCCCCACGAAGCCGAACGCCCACCCCACCCCCCCAGCGGCGCGCGCGCGCGCGAGCGCGCTGCGCGCGAGCGCGCGCTCGCGCGCGAGAGAGAGCGACGAGCGCGAGAGAGGAGAGAGAGAGAGCGCCGACGAGAGAGAGGCCCGCGCGAGAGCGCAGACGCGCGGAGGCGCGAGAGCGCGAGGAGCGAGCGAGAGCGAGGGAGAGAGAGCGAGGTGAGGCGCGAGCCGAGCGCGAGAGCGCGATCTCTCGAGCTAGAGAAAGAGCACGATATCTAGGACTAGCGCTCTCTTTCTCTTATACATCTCTCTCTATCTCTCTCTCTCTATCTCACCTCTCTCTCTCTCTCCTCTCTCTCTCTCTCTCTCTCTCTCTCTCTCTCTCTCTCCCTCTCACACTGGTTTGCCACATCAGATATGGTCCTGTTATCATTGCAAATATGGGGTTTACCACTACAATATATGAGACTAACACTTTAACCATTTATGTTTTGTTTCTTTCATATTTTATGAACCATTTTATCACATGTGTAAATTATTTTATAGAGAGACTAATCCACACAATCCATCCAGGTTTCTGTCTTTTTCTATTTAAATGTGTAAACATCTGCTGTCATAAACCCTTATTAAGTGAACTCGCAATGAAAGACATCTGGAAACAACTCAAACTGGCGAATATAAAACAACAAGATTCACACATTCCATTTCCTTATGGTTGAACATTTTCATAAAAGAATGGATAGAGTCAAGTCTGAAGCTCAGTTTTCAAGATGCATCTGGATTTCAAGGCTGAGATGAATTTATTGTTATTTTAAGCAAAATCTCTCCAATGTAACTCCTCTGATGCCTCCCTGATGTGTTATTCATTCAGTCCCCACGCCTCCTGTGAGGCTATTCATTCCACTAAACCACTGTCACTGTTCTTTCATCATCAAGAGCCAAGTGTGAGTGTGCAAAATAATTGAATTTGACAAACACAAACCAGTTGTGACAAAAGGACATATTTATATATAGCTCATGGGGAAGGTATCATTGACAAATATTCTAAACATGTTTCTGGAATAACACACGTAATAATATATAAAAGATCCATACAAATGATAATAATTATAATAATTTTTGGGGTGAGAATAATGATAATCCCCAGATGTGCAGCTTTCTCAGACTGGAACAACCACTGCAGGAGGTTACCTATTGGACCATGTACTACATGGCACACAGGTGCCAAGGCCTCTAGCTATCACTTTAACCTAATTCCACCCAGCCAGCCACTAACTAGCTTTTATCACCTACGGCACATTATAAAGTTAGCCATATGACTGCACTGGATAGCTTATTTAGGGTTTCTGCAGCTACCCACATACTCATTAATTCTCCACAGATGCCAAAGTTAATAGATGAAACATCCCCAATTTCTGCCAGATGTAGACAGTGGGGTCCCTGCGCATGAGTCAGTTTCCGCTTTAGGCCTTTATATATTGTGGTGTCTTAAAATTTGAAGTTTGTTCCCACTGTATAGAGTCCAGTGGATTAATGGTTGTAAAGAGGACTAATATTTATCAGTCGCCAATAGGCCAGTGATGCTTCCATTTCTTCTACGTCTCCAACAAAATCCAGCGGGAAGCCATGCCCTTCAGTAGCCACACATTGTGCACATATTGAGGCCATTGCTTCACAGATCAAATGGCAATGTCTTCATAACAAAGTGCTGATCAGGGCTGGTTGGTTTTCACAAGGTAACTATCCCATTGCCTCAAATCTGCAATGATATATTCTGGACCCGCCCACTTAATTGCGTGGCCCTTGGCCACGGTTGACCCTGTGGGGTCAGGGGAAAGGGGAGGTTGAGGTTTGGTGAAAGGATGACTAATTATTGAGGACATGGCTCTTTCTCAGCGAGAAGCATTATGACATCCAAGCAATAAACACACAAGGATGACAAGGTTTTAAGTGTGCATTGATTAGCACTTCTTATCCTGCATTATCTTAAGCTAGTATCCTAACTTTGTATGTTGCAGTTTACATTAATATTGCACCTCATTGCCGATCATTCTAGATTAAAGTATGAGCTACAGGTCATGCTTTGATGTCCATTTTACCTGCATGCACATGTTGTTTTTGGACTGGCAACTGACTAAAGGAAATATCTGAACCTTAAGAACACTCCAGCTATGTGCATGTGAAAGATCTGGCCAAGGGTTTGTCTTTTTATGGGAGTAATCAATCCTGGTGAACCACCACACATCGATAAAAATCATGTATCAAGTATGGTGCATTTGATTTCATGTCATGTGATGATGATCACACAATATTCAATTAATACCGAAGCACCATGGCGCCCTGCATCTGTTGTTAGACAGTTCTATACATTTGTCAGTCATTTACTTTCATTACTGATTTAGTAGCAATACAGTGCTGTTACTCCATGTTTGCTTCCAATTATCTTACTTTGCCATTTTAATTCTGGAAGATATATTGGAACTTAACTTAACAGAAGTGGCTGACCCACATGAATACAGATAAAAACAAAAGCATAATGTCATTACACTATTAGAGATCATATTACACTGAATCAACATCTATACCAGAGATTCCTGCCAGATATGTTTGGAGCTCTCGAGAAATCACTGTACAAAGCGCCGCTCGGTTATTCCTACTGTTCACTCTAACTAAAGGCAGCAGTGGAAGCTCTTCTTCTGACATGTCAGGTGATTTATCATCTAGGGTTCGACTCCCCCCCCCCCCCCCCCCCCCCTCCTTTTCTGCTTTACCCCAAACTTGAGCAAAGCGCAGGCCTGAGTGTTCAGACAGCTCCAGAGCCACTCTCCCTCTCATGGTTCAATGGGTTTGAACTCCCCAGTCATAACAGCGATCTATACCTCCTGATACACACCAGGGCTTTGCCTTTACCAGCCGCTCCGTGCTGTGTTGCAACCTTCTTCGTTGCATATCTGCACGTGTGAGAGGCCTCCTGTGCAGAGATTGTATCATGACCACAGAGAATGATTCCTCAGAGGAGGGTAACCAAAAACTGCAATACATCACAGCACACTGTTGGAGTCGAGTTTGACAACAATTTGATCATGACAATCCACAGAGCTTGGAGAGCCACTCTACAAGCCATCAGGTATTGTGTTGCAACAAGACATATATGGGCTGAACTCCTCTTGTTGTAGTATAACCTGCATGGTGCGATGACTTTGAATCATCTGATAAATGAAGAAGTCAGTGGGGTGTAGATAGCAGGTTACTGTGTCACTGAAGGAGTTAGCATAACATTCTGGCCACACCTCCCCTTTCTATCCTATCTCTGCTCCCACCCTCCCCCTTCTCTGACCGTTCAGGTGGTTCTCATGGTGCAGTGATCAAGGAGCTCGGCCACCTGAGACTTGTGTTGGCTTGCAACGCAGATTAACCCCCCCCCAAAAGAGGCTTCCGCCCCCCATTGCCGCAACGAAGCTTCATAAGCCGCTGAATTCCTAGTGCCCTTTAAACACAGTGGTCTGTCAACCTCTTTCCTGCTCCCATTGAGTGAGGCATTGTCTGCGTTAGCCCTGCAGACAGCTGTAAAACAATGTCAAAGCGGCACTCTCTCACCACTCTCCTGAGCACTGTCTCATTGATGAATCATCATATTATGGCAAAATAACAAAAAAGGTTGACAGAAAACAAAAAGATTCCCATTTGCCGAAAGAAACAAAACAATGAGGCTTTTGATTTTACACCGTTGTGTAAATAAATGATGAGGTCTTGCTGCTGTGACAAATACAGATCTTATATTTTGACATGGCAGGGTCAGTGTTTATTATTGTACTGCTGAGGTCATTACATCACGAGCAAAAGCCTGCTGAGTGACCTAAGTAGGAAGGCTTGTACGAGGCAATTATCAGTTACACTTTACACTATAGAACGCAGCATTCTGAGTGCTTACCAAGGAACAAGCGATGAGAAAACTGGGAACTAAACCATAATGAAAGCATCTCTAAGTTCCTAAATAACTCTGAACTGGAGGACTGTATGGTAGATACTATTAAGTTACATGAGAACAGACTTTGTCTTTCTGCTGTGTGGAGATGAGCAGGTAGTGTGCAGTGGATTTATCGCAGTGGACGAGTGGACGGAAACAGCAGAGTGAGGTGATCATTTTCTTTACATAGCCAAAGAAATGGTATGTTATGATAATAACATACACATCAATCATGAAAATATGAAGGATTTAATTGTGCAATATGACCATAGTGCACCACTTTGCCCCGTTTGTGTCACTCAGCAGCTGTTTCAGAGTTTTTCAGGAACGACTCATTTAAAAGGTGCCCTGAATCTGAAGCTTCAGATATCTAGAAACAAATTACTTAGTGTTTTATTAAGATAGTTTCTGGAATAAGTTTGTTCTATGTGCTGTCTCTAATCATCATCTTAAGAAGTCCCTGATTAAGAGTTACTCAGAAACTACTTGCTAGTGATTTATTCATTACTATCAGTGTGTTCCTGTTGGTAGCTACTTAACACTTTGTGTGCCATATTGTCAAGTCTTAACCAGCCTAGTGCCTCACAACCATAGCCTCCTTTTTGCACTCTGTTCTGTGTCAGTGCTCTATCCGTCAATAAATAAGTTTAACCTTGGAGGAAAAAGCCTGATTCCAAATATGCACCGTTACAAACTCCCTCATCTGTACTTTGTGACTTCTCAGCTGATCCCCTCAAGGGCCAAACACTTACATGGCTCTGTTTTCCATACCAGGATGTGTATACATTTCCACAGCTCACAGAGGCCGTAGGGAAGCAGAGGTGAGAGGGAAAAGTGGGGCTTGGTCTGCGTGTGTGTGTGTGTGTGTGTGTGTGTGTGTGTGTGTGTGTGTGTGTGTGTGTGTGTGTGTTAGGGGTGTCATAAAGACCACATTTAATGCATCACATGATTGTATCAATTACTCTAAAATGGGGAGACAAATAATACATTCAAGTGAAGTGAGATCATGTTGACTTTAAAAAGAGTTGGGTCATAAACTGTAATAAGACATCACCCCCATACATGTTACGCAGAGTGGACGATGATCTAACAGGAGCTATGCGAGCGCTTCACGCCCAGGATGCACACACCGTGACTCTACTCACAACACGACGCCTGCCACACGAGACACGTGACCGTCTCTGAGTGATTGGGTTTCACTGAGAAATGTATTCCCCTTTCTGCAGGCAACCGTGCATGGATCCCCACGATAGAAATAGTGGGTGCTGATTTCGTCTGACATTTTTCTCACACTCCTCACCAGCAAGTGTTTGATTTGTGAGACTCTTGTTTCAATCCAATGCCAGAACTTCCTGTGTGTCAGGCCTTAATCGGCCACCTGGTATGTTTCCATACCGAGATCGACCTGAGGATTCATCATGTTTTACTCAAACGTTGTCCAGGAAACAAAATGCTGACCATTTTACTTTGCAGGGCTTTGCTTTTTTCTCACATCTTAGACTAATCTGGTAGTGATAAGTGGCACAAGCCATTCCAGAGACAGCTGCCTAGTATTTGAGATATTAACAGCTGTGATCTTAAAGCGGGCAGTGACTCATGAGATTTGATGACAGTCCAGCAGGGGGTCGTTGGATCTTTCTGTGGATCCACTTATAGTATAGTATACACATAACATCCTGGAGCTGGAGCTATGTAAGTGAAGTCATGGGTAAAGATGGACCTGGTCTGAGACAAGGGTTTTGTTTGCTTTATAAATATTATTACTGACCAGCGTTGGGCATTAACGCCTTACTTAATAACGCATCACGTATAGTGTGTGATTACTTTTTATCTCTACACATGTTGAATACAAAAGAGTTGTCTGGGCGTCGAGGATTTGATTAGAAACATCTTTGACGGAGCTGTGTTGAGTAACAAAGATAATGAAATGAGGAATTTAGCCATTTCAATTAGCAGTTTACCAATTAGATAAAGCAATGTATGTCGTTTTTCAATTAGTAATATGTAGTATTTAAGGAGCTAAAACTACTATTATCTTCAAAATGCAAGCTTGAGCACCAAATAGTGGCTGTTGTGCATTTTTCCCAGACTTATTAAAAGACCACACCAGTGCTTTTTACATGTTTTAGCCCATTTACCACAAGTTGCATGTAAATACTTTAGCAATTATGCAAACCGTGCTACTATATACAGTTACACTATATTAAGTACAGAGCTAGAACCAGAAGTCAATTAGCCTGGAAGCAGGGGGATCTAAAGCTCATCAGTTAACACATTATAAGTTTTTTACTCAAACACAATAAATAGCTTTATAGTCAGTGACTCAGTGTAATAATTACTTTCTTAATGAACAACAGAATATCCTTCCAATCTGCAGTCACTTTGCCCAGCTGTAGCTGGCAAATAAATAGTTACAGCACATACTGTAGTTCCCCCTGCCTTGAACCACACATTGATGTGTTTACATTACTGTTTATGGAATAGTATGGAGCTTTAAAGGAGCTTTGCGGAGAGTAAAGTTAGTTGTTACTGCATGTACTTAACACACAAACAAAAGAGTGGTATTGCTGTTCTTATCTAACTTTTGGAAAGTCAACAAATACAGCAAATGTTCTTCCCATAATGTATGTTCTCTCTCTCTCTCTCTCTCTCACACACACACACACACACACACACACACACGCACACACACACACACACATGCTTTCCTGTTCCTCTGCCCCATTAGTAGTCACACACATGAGGTTTGGCATTAACTGTGGTGAGGATCAGTTTCCACACCAGCACTTGATAACCAAATGACGTTTTTATACAGACACTTTGCATTTATCCACAAGTGTTCAGACACACACACATCATATACTTTAATAATGGACACATATAGAATACAGTTATAACTCCCCAAAGGCCCCAGGCAGGACAACTGCTGCACTATTTGTGACAAGCAACCAATTATAACAGTGATGTCACATTGGGTGGAAATAGATAACGGTCCCCGATGGGAGTTTGGCGTGAGGGTAATCTTCTTCTGCGATTGCTTTCTTGGTTACTTGATCGTACGGCTCCATTCCTACACTTGGAACATTGGGGTACATATAAACTAGCTCGGGGTAGTTTTCGGTACACTAATAAAGTTTTCGTCCTTCATTACACTAAATATGAAATGGTGATTCTCTATTCAAGCGTCAGTTTGGTTCTGATCTCTCGGTAGGATTTTTACTTAGCACTTTTTACATTCTGTAAAAGCCCCCAAAAACAGATGTTGCTCACAAACATTTTCTCTCAGCCCCATCCTGTGGCTCAGTAATGAGGATGTTAAAGTCCCACAATGTTCTCTTGTGGACCAGTGAAGATGAACTGAACTGAAAAAGGAAGACAATACTGGGTGGCTAGAACATATAGGACACAAACACTAAAGACAATTAGATTGTAGACATTTAAAAAGTAAAACCCTATCATGTTTTTTCTTTTTCTGTGTAATACCTTATGACCTTCATAATTTCATAGTGAAATGCTCAAATAAAACCAAAAGATAAAAAGAAAATCATGATAATGATTAAACTACTTAAGTTAATGAAACAAACCTACAGTGTCTGTCCTTCAATGTTATACAATTATAGGCCAAATAATATTCAGATGATTGATGTTATACTCTGAAGGTATTTTCTACCATTTAAATAATTCTGTTTATTTATTCCTAACAATTTTGAAAAGATGGCGCTTTGAGTTTCACTCAGCTGCATGTAGGTATCAGTCTGTGCCTGCACATCCTCTCATGTTGTGTGTATGTGTGAAAGCAACATTATAAGATGCAGTGTTTCCTGTGAATGACCACATCCTAAAACACCACTCAAAAATGACAGACTGCTGAAAACCAAAAGGAAATCATCATCGAACTGCAAAAAAAAAAAAAGAAAACTCAAAGGTATCGTAGATCTAAAACTGCGGACAGAGAGGTGAGTTTAATTGTTAGTATATTCGTTTTAAAATGACAAAGGTGCCTCTTTTTTAAGACCAAGATCTGCCTCCTTGAGCGTGTCAAAGGTATGATGTACTGTATTTGAAACCACAGCTAATATAATTAAATACATCCCATATTGAAAATAATTAGTTTGGCAGAAACTCACGACTCAGAGTTTTCGATGAATGAGACGACACAAATTAAAGTGGAATCTGGACGATGCATTTATATCCCGTATCGATTGACCTTTCCGACTAACAGAGTCACTTGGTTGGAAGGAGATCCACAGAATACAGCAACTGTAAAAGATGTTAACAAAAAAGAATCTAAGACGCAATACACTTTCAAGATAAATGGCCTACCACAGGGAGAGTATGAGTACGGCTTCAGACTGGAATGGGAATTTTCCAAACAAGGTTGAGATCTCAGTTTCTGGTGAGTAAATCATCTTATGGTTATTAAATGTTGACTGTGCATGTAATAAAATATATAATACTGTATGGTTCAGGTGCCTTAAAGGAGTAGTTCAACATTTTCATAAATACGCAGTTACAGCATAACATTGAACTCCCCCTTTCTTTCAGCTCCTCCTAAAATCCTAAAAGGTTCCCAGTGCACGGTCAAAGGAAAGCTGGTGGTCTGTGTGTGCATCAGTCATCGATCACATGGTCTTTGGTCTCTTTTACAGACTTCTCAGTCACCAGCTCTAGCAGCATCCAGACAGTGAAGAACACCATCACCATGCCTGCTGCAGACTACATCAATACCACATGCATCAGTATGAATAAACTGGGCCAGGCTGAAATTGAAATTCCATTCCAAAACTACACAGACTGTGAGTAGTCCTTCAACCTGTATCTGCTCAGTGCAAACGTTTGTTTCTCTTTGCAATGCTGTCGTTTTTTTATACTAAAATGACAATTTAAGTGTTAAAACCTCAGCGGAAAGTGTTGAGATACACTATCAGTATTGTTATTGTCTATACTTTTTAAAATATGCTGATCGATCAAATTCATTTGACAGTCAGAATGGGAGATAGTGAGTAACGAGTGACAAAGACTGGATTGTGGCTGATGATTGTACTATGAATTGTGCATCACTTGCAACCGCTACATGCCCTGTCTCAAGGTCCTATTCACAAAATATATTGCGCTAATGATATTAAAGTGCAAACAGGCCCATAAAGTTTTGCAGCTCGGTGCAATTTGCCTGTTTTATTTGCGTCTGATTGAAATGATCCACGTGCTACATTTCAGTTGGATTCTATTGGAGGGAAAATGTTTTAATGGAGTTCAAACTATGCATTTCTTTAGATGGCTTAGATTTGAACCCCATGTCTGACGCAGTCCTTCCCTGGATAATCGTTGGTGTGTCTTGGGTCCTCCTCACCACCCTGATCATCTGCACTTACAAAAGGTAAGAATAGGAAATGAAACCCTGAACCAGCCAAACAAACAAATAAATACATTCATGTTTCTACATTATTTTCTTCTAAAGTTGCAGGGGTAAACGTCAGCAGAGGGAACCTTGATGAACATTATGCTCTGAATCAAGCAGATGTCGGGCAAGACTATCGTGTTATTTCACCACAGACCAGGGGCGTGTCCGAGGAGTGTCCTGAGGGGGTCACAGCACCACCCCTGATATCCAATTGGCCTGTCTAAGACCCCCCCCATGTTTATCTATTCATCTTCTAAATACAATTTCCCACAGGAATGTAAGAAACTGTAATGTTAGTTGCCTATTAAATATTATAAGTCTATTATTGTACACGAAGTAGTACACCTGCAGTGACAAAAGAGTACCTGCATGGAAAGAAAATGCATGAGAAATGGAAAGGTCCACATGGGGCACGGCAGATCATTTGTAGGCTTTAACAGTGTCAGTCTGTCTAAAGCAGGGCTCATCCTTTTACACACTCACTGAGCTCACTGCTATTCTACGCTCTCACAAAAAGCTTTTCGCCTCATTTCATTCGCTTACAGCAGGATTAGGGCCTTGTAGCACAAAGGTGTTGTGCACACACACAGACACACACACACATGACACAAACACAATATTTATTTTTATACTCTCTAGCGAAGACCAAAAAAATGATTTTAGAATCAGAGCCTGTGTCTTTAACCTGAAGCCTTTAAAGCCATAGGTCGACATTTTGGGTAATATGCTTATTCGCTGTAAGGTGTAAGGTGACAAGATTGATACCAGCTAGCCTGGCTCTGGGTAAAGGTAACATAATCAGCCTACAGGCACTTACAAAGCTCAGAAATGAACATGTTGTATCTTGTTTGTTGCCTGATCCCAGTTATAGACCATTGCCATAATCCCATTTGAAATTTAAAACCTAAAGATAAATCTCTGGCCTAGAAATAATCCAGCATTAATTTATCAAAGTTTAGAGCAACAAAAACTCTCTCTACTTCCTCCTTACAAAGATACACACACACACACACACACACACACACACACACACACACACACACACACACACACACACACACACACACACACACAATCACACTGTGTTCAATCTCCGCTTGAGCTGACTCTGTCAAAAGAGGGTTTCCGTGTGCCAAGGTGTCCCTTGATGAAGAACTGGTTCTCCCAGAGTGAAAGATGGCAGCTCTCAGAGGGCCCGGGGAACATGCAGCCACAGATAACCTGTCCTCAGAGATACTAGGACATCTAAAATTAGTGTTGTCGGAATGCTCTGTGATAAGGAAGTTGGAGATTTCACACTGCACACACTCGTAGTCACTTTGTTCAATTCCCACTGCTACTCTGAGTACAGTGTGTGTCTCTGAGTGAGGAAGAGAGAGACGCAGCAGAATACAGCGACTGAAAAGAGAGCGAGATTGTCTGTGTGCGTGTGCGTGTGTGTGTGTGTGTGTGTGTGTGTGTGTGTGTGTGCAGTGTTTTTAGTAGCATGTAAAAACCATGGTAACTGTTGTTGGAGACTCACCCAACTGAGCCATGGACTCAAAACCTTATGTCACCTTTTCATGCGGAGGTGTGATAACCCCAATGATAAAAAAGCGGCAGCCCCATTGTTCCCTCTCTTTCTCAACACCCATGGCTGCTACGAGACCACTGCAGCTCCCTCTCCATGCCTCCACTGAAGGAGGACAGCAGCTCATCTCTTTGCTCGTGTGGCCTGCACAGAGCAGACACACAGAACTCTCTTCCTCATAGCAGAGAACGTGAATGTTGTTCAAAGTAAGGTGGTTTAGCATCAGTGGCTACACAAAGCCTGCTAGCTAAAGAGCAACAGGAGCCACTAAGCCAAGTTAGCGTCAAGCTAACTGCAAGGAGAACAATCTGCAACGCAGCACAGTTGAAGACTACTTCAATTGACACAAATTGAAAAATCCTCAATGGCTGTTTACAGAGGAAATGACTTTGCTCGTTCACAAAATGCGTCCGGTGTTACAGAAATTGGTAGATTAGTGTGTTTTATAGATGCACCAGTGCTAGATGTTGTTACACTGTAAGACAACCTCAAGGCTTTTCTTTTGCCACAACCTAAGTCACAAAAAAAATGGTAATCAGTTCTCTACAACCTTTGAATTAGAAGCTCAAAATCCTTCTTTTCTGCTTTTTGTTTCCTCTCTTCAATCGCGAGACTACCTGCAGCCAACAGCAAATGGGTGCAACACCTGGTAATCGGCTGTTCACCTTTACCTTATCTTGAGTTATATGTAGACAACCAGTCTCTGTAGCTTATTTAATTATGTTATCTCTGTGTGTCTGTGTGTGTGTGTGTGTGTGTGTGTGCGTGCGTGTGTTTGTTTGTCTGTGTATGTGCATGCATGTGGGTGTGTGTGCTGTCTCTGTGCAGTACAGATGTATGTGATTTATGTTTGGTGCAACAAAGTCAAATGTGACGCCAGATTATTGTTTGAGGCTACTATCTTATACAGTACACAACTTCAAAAGATCCCGTATCCACACAACTTATCTTGATTAAATATACCCACAATGAAGACCTCAATTCTCTACGCATTCATTTGGACTTACAATTGTATCAAGTAGTCCTGTGACTTGATAACAGATATGATTTGGCTAAAAATTAACAGATATGAATATGAAACTCGAGAGAATAAGAGGGAGCAGATGCACAGTTAGGTAATAGGAACCATTTGTCACAAATGCTTAATCCGAAACAGGCAGGGGGAATTGAAATGTTGAAAAGGAATACATTTTATGATGATAAAGCCATCACACTCATAACAACCTATAGGACACACTGTTCAGCAGTATGCATGAGCTATGACCTTCGGCCGGTTCATGGCATCAGAGACTTATGAGAAAAGGTTCAGTAGTGCCTTCCCCCCCCGACCACCTCCATCTACTCTCCAACCAAACAGCGGAAAAAAACCTCATAGGCCTGTTTCAAATTCAAAATTGTGTAAATCCTGCGGCATGAGTCCATGAAGCGGTCCTGGAGAAGGAGGAGAGTGTTTGGGGGATTAGCTCCAGTCCAGGTGGTCTTCATTTAGCCCCCTACCCCCATGAGGGGGCTGTGAGCTGCTGTAAGAGCGCAGCATGTGGTCATCACAGCTTCCACCCTGTTCTTATCTCCCATCCATCCACCTCGGCTCTGTTTTTGATATACACTTCAGCAGTATCCACCTGAGTGCTGCAGTGCTTGAAACACCGCTGAGTCTTTATTAAGTGTGATAGGGTCCATGATTGACTGCATGTCTCATCATGCTGTCTCTATTTTGCAGCTGTGGTGTAAGATTATTACTGTAAATTTAGAATGATTGATGTAGAAAAGAAAAGCAGACATGGAAGCATATGTAGTACAGCTACTTGACATGTCAACTGACATGCTTGTATCTTTTTGTTAAAGGCTAATGGCAACAGGTGTTCTGAAACAAACAAGAGTGTTGTGTAGAAATGAAGAGCAAGTTGAAAAAGAACTACAGGAATAATAAGAAATAAAGGAGAAGGAGAAGTATAGGAAGGAAAAGAAGAACATGACGACAATCGTGATGACAGGGATGATAATGATGAACTGAAAGCTGAACAACAGGACTCAGTTCAAACTTATCCAAATATGTCCTCCACTATACATCTTCCCCAGCTCCTTACATGGGTGTTCCAGGTATTGTGCCTCTGCTAGTTAGAGTCTGAAGTTGTGTAAACAGGATTAAATGGCAGGGAAGCTGCTGAAGATCTGAAAGAAACTCTGATCAAAGGCACCTTTACATGCAGCCGGTGTCAGCGCTATTTGTGTGTGTGTGTGTGTGTGTGTGTGTGTGTGTGTGTGTGTGTGTGTGCGTGTGTGTGTATGTGTGTGTCCCACGACGAGATGACAGACATAGATCTGTCTGGTGTGGTTCCTTCAGAGGCCCTGTTGCATTTCTACAGCCTCTGTTTGCACAACACAACACATGGAAAGCGTGCTCACCTGCACCAAAGCTCACACAACATCTCACGTGAACTCCTCCCGCTCGACTGAGGCCACCATATTTGCTCAAATAAGTGTAAAAAAAAAGCAGCTCTAATGCTGACATTTTAAAGAAACACTGGAAACACATCAATAGGGACGGTGAATGGACAAATTACTTTGCTTCAGCTAACTGGACAAGTGGCATGTGAGTGATGTACAAATTCCCAGGTAAAAGCTTTGTGAGTTAAAGACACCTTTATCCTTGACACCTCTTGAGCAAACAAAGAAAGGGAGAGAAAAGAAAGAGGAAGGGTGAAAGAGAGAAAAGCTGAGGGGGTTGAGTTCAAGACAGCTTCCCTGCTCAGCAAGAGCTGCCTTTGAAAATCCCTTTAACAAAAAGAAAGTAAATGTCTTTCCGGGAAGTCCAAACTCTAGAGCGTTTTTGCTGATTATTGTTCGAGGTGACATTGCATGAGAGCTCTTTTGGCTGGGCTGCTTCCATGCAGTCCAATCCCGAGGTAAAGGGACCACCCATTAGCCTTGCCTGAAGAAATGCCCATTCAGTCTATTCACAGACCTGCCTGTCTCTCTGGGGTTGCTCCTGGCCAGGGATTGTGGCCCGGGAGTGGGGGGAGTGGCAAGGTTCCTAAAAGCGGAGATCTAGGGAATGAAATGTTGTTGCCGTGGGCTGCCGAACGGGCTAGACCAAGCCTGAGTCGAGGGGGTCTCCTGCTGCGGGAGAGCAGGGCTTTGATTCGCCACTCAGCTCCATGGTCGTGTCCCAGAACAATCAACAGCTAAAACCCCAGGGGCCAAGCTTGGTGAGAGGAAAAGTTAGCAGTAGGGTGGGCGCATGTTGTGCATGGTGGTGACAGTGACATTGACAATGATGGGGGGACAATGTGGCAGCAAGCAGCTGTGTGGGAGGTGACAGTGGGGTGAGGAAAGAGGTTGAGTCTCAAGGGGCTCTGCTAACAGACTTCTTGGACTGAAGTGTTGCAGTGAAAGGGGCAGGCTTTATTTGTGGGTCTGCCTTCACTTTAGTTAAGAACTGGGCAAGCATAGATAGTGTGTGTTGAAATTCCTGAGCATTTGTATAGGTTAGGCTCTGTTTGTGTTTGCTTTGGTGTACTGCGTGTGGGTGCAGGAATCACAAAGCCGGGCTGTTTTTTGATGTGCAAAATGTGCAGTTGTGTACGTCTGCTGCCTAGATATTAATCAATTAGAAGAGAATGTTTATGTCTCACTCTTTCAATGTCTGTCATGTAAGTGGTGTGAGGTTGAAGGGCAGCCTCGACAGAGCCCTCATGGCTCCAGCAGATGGGATCGGGCCCACCTGAGTTCCGCCTCACGTGTCTGCTTCACATTATTGTTCCCAGCATCTGACAATGTGGTTCACATTATGGGAAGCTGCACAGCACTGTGGTGAGATCGGAAATTGATTCAGATAGTGTGCATTGAAGGGAATGACCTAATTACATGGCAATTCATCAGTTTCAGCAACCTCCCCGAGAGCGACTCACAAATAGACCCCCCGACCGCGCATTTTATTGGGTGTCCCCAAAAATTGAATTTCCTTTGACAGATTAGAGAGCTTTGTGAGGTTTCCTTGCCATCAATAGCTGGCACGGACCGTAGGTTTGTGTTACATCCCATGCAGCTGAGAATGCAGTGGGCCGAACCGTCGGACAATCTGAATTCACTTTGGTGATCAATGCGGCACCAGGATATGGTCCCAAGGAAAGCAATTTTCATAATAAAAAAGTTATGTAGTTGTATTGATTCCATCTGCAACAACAACTGTCCCGTCACAGGAAATGTTGGAGGCAGGCAGTACACATACTGTAGCTTTGAACCACTTCAACGTGAGTTTTAATTTGGCCTAACAGATAATCCAATAGAGAATCACATTTTTTACGTTTTCTATAGATTTCACTCTGCAGGTAAAGTTCATTGCATCAGATCTTTGCATATTCTACTAGATGGTACATTATAAACCTGCAGGTATAGTTCATGTTTCCAGTACTGATATTGTACCTAATATTGATTAAGTGTTTACATGTCCTATGGAAGAAAGAAAGGTTTCACAGGATGTGGACAGAATGTGAACAAAAAGGGTGACTGAGGTTTTATGAGGACTGACCAACACGAAGGAACAAACCCCTGTGGACTGCGCTAACATTTACCCTGAGATTAAACACATGCAGTCTGAGAACACATGCAGGTTGCAGGAGAAAAGATGCTGCATAGCAATTTAGAGATTTGAGCATTACTTTAGTGAACCTCAGGGGTCAGAAAGTGCATGAGAAATAAGTTGCTGTGTGGCGCCTTTAACGCTATACATGTCAACACAGCAGAAATACCTTGTTTTAAAAAAAGCCTGTCTCATCCCAGAAGAAACTTCCAACACAGAACACCTCCCTTCTCCTTGAGCTTGATGGGGCCCAGGGAAGGAGCCCCCAGAATGCTGATAACTCCCCCCACCATTCACCGACACTCTGGTTCATATTTTTGTGGAGGTCCATTGACTTTCTCCTTTTCAGTCTCCCTTTAATCCCTGGGTCTGTGTCCTCAGTGGCTCTCTACAGAGGGGCTATTATTCAGGGCCTTATTACTGCGCCCCTCGCGGCTTATCTCCTTCCTGGTGACAGTCTTTTCAAGCCTCTCCCTAATGACCTGGGGAAGCTCACATGCTCAACTTCCCAGGGCTGCGGGGCCCCGCTGATGTCAGAGGGGGTGGCCCCCACGCAGGGGCTCCTGGTCCTGCCAAAGAAAAAGAGAGAGGCACGGAAAGGTCCCGCCACTGCCACCAACGCATTTCACATTCACAGTTCCCTGCTTCTGCTGCCTCCCTCTCCCAGTGCAGGTGACAAAGCCCAGCCCAGCGTGCAGGAGGACTCCTCGAGGGGACCAGGGCTCAGAGGAACTCGGCCCATTCTGATTAAAATGAGCTCAGAAGCTCAGCTCCTTTAAAGGGCCTACGAAATGATAAACATGAATTTCTACTGATGATAGTAGATGCTATTTGTGGTGTAAAATGATGTGTTATTTATGACACTATGTCCGCAGTATTTAATAAATCACGATTTAGTATGTCGACCACCGATGTTGACATCGCCGCTACCGGAAACAGCCGACGCCGTGTTCTGACGTCACAAGTAGAACACAGTCCACCAGTTGCATACACAGACAGCACGGCAGACGTGGCGATATCGGACTCTGGCTCGGATATTTCCACAGAATCGAGTGACAGTGAGTCGTCAATAGTCTCGTTGCACCTTCAAGAAGAGGAGTTTATTGAAGAGGATGCCGGTGTCGTGGATTTAGATCATGCGGGCGAGTTTAACGTGGTGGAAACAGAGCAGGTGGAGACACAGTATTCAAGATGGAGACACAGACGGGAGCGGACAGGCGGATGATGGTGACGGTGATCCTGGATTTGGCGGAGATCCTGTGCGACAACAGAACACAGACAGGTATATACATTTGACTATAGTTCATAGAACTTATCAATATATAGTGAATACACATGGATGTCTTTAAAGCTTGATAACTTCATTCTTTCTCTAAGTTTCTACGGTTGAGGTTCTATCGTTGTGTCTGATGTCAAACGTCATTTATTACGAGCTGTATATATAAAGCATTAGCTATTAGCTAACAAACAGACCGAGGGCAGCGCTGGTTTATAAAGTATAATCTGTATACTGACCGTCTTACGGCTGCCTATAGGAGCCGGAAGACTTACCAGATGTTCATGGAAGTTACGATGTCGTAACTTTACGAGACTTACGGTGAAACGGGTAACAAGTTGCTACTAGATAGATCCGACGTCCGTATGACCATAACAGGCTTATGAGCTGCATATAAATAGTATGACATTAAGATGACGTTAATATTGGCCTTTTTTCTGGATATTGCATATTGTGTACATGTCCTTACCACTCTTCTTTTGTACATTTAGGTGTACATGTGAAAACTGTACAATTATGGAAGAAATTGAAGAACTGCTGCCAAGAAAAGGATGTCATGGAGGAACTCAATGAATATGAGGGACATGGTGCAAACATAACCTGCATAACAGATCACCCAGGATTCCAATCAAAGTGTCTGGATGTTTGGGTGTTGCAGACAGCCTACCAAAGGTATTCGAAGAGGAACAGACAACAAGCAGGTGATCAGCCACGTAATGAGGAAGTTACTTGTGTAATGTGTAGAGCTCAGAAACTTTGATGTATTTTTGGGGAGTCGAATTGTCAGTCTGGCACAGTCACAGAATAAATAGATAAATAAGGTTAAAGTGATTACCATTGACATGAATTATCTTGTATTTTACAGAATCTATCACTATATGGCATACTGCCAGCCGGTGAGATTCTGCTGGGGAATACTTGGTAAGAACCACAGCATGCCATCATGTGCCACTCAAAAGATCTGTGCTACGTTTCCATCTGACAACTACACATCGTTCAAGTATCAGCACTTTATTAGAGTCAATAACGAAACACAATGTCAGTTCAGTGATTGAATCTGCTTCTATACAGCACAACAGCATCCCTCTTGTTTGGTTCTTCCACCGACTGCTGAGTGGAGCTGGGACTTCGAAAGGTTCCTCATCAACATTGTCTTGGCACAAAGCGTAGAGTCTCGGTCAAGAGTTCAGTAACATACTCTGCAAAAAATATGTTTTATAATCAAGAATTATATATAATATATATATATAATATGTGTGTGTATGTATGTATATGTGTATCTGTATTTGTATCTTACATATCAATATTGAAATATTATGATGCTGACCTTTGGAACAACCAAAGCAATTTGAAATTATATTGCATGTTTATACATGTCTGCGTAAAGAAAATATCTAATAACATTCATAATAACAGATGTGGTTGAATTGATTGAGAGAGCAATGATATCAAATCAAACAATTAAATATATGAATTATGCACATGCATGTGGTGATTGTATGTTTAACACGTCATGTGCAGGTCTACTAGTACTACAACTGTAATGTACAGATGACGTACAGTCTGTATACTTACTGGTGTACACACAGCTTCCTCCCCAGTGTGGATGTCCAATAGATGGTCGCTGATCATACAGGTATCCTCAGTTCTGTCAGTGGCTTCATTCACCAATGTTTCAATACCTCTGTAATAATACGGGTGATCGTTAAAAGTTAAATAGACCGCTTTTACTCAAACTACAGAATAAAATGGGGAAGCCTGTTATAAACATTGAATCTATACTTAATTAAGCTAATGAGGTGTAATTAGCTAAAGTTATTAATACTACAAACAATAACACATATCGGCTAGGGCCTGGTGTAAACTAGTTACATACAGTAGGCCGAGACCAATTATGGCTTTATGCTTGAAACAATAAATACAGTAAACAAGTAGCACGGCTTACCTTTGCTCTCTCCTTTTTGGCGAATGCATTTCGCCGTCTCTTTGGTGGAGGACTCTGCACCGACGGACGTGTTTGAGTCGGCGTGCTGGCTTGTGCTGGCTGGGGTCTCGGCAGTATTGTAGGCACAGCCTCTGCGTTCAGTTTTAAATTCTTTTTGAATCTCATTTCCTTGGCGAGCATAGTTTGTTCGAAACACGATCTCTCAAAGTGCTGCCCACAAATCGTCGGTTTCATCGACGCACTTGTCTTGTCCATAAACGCGACATTTTATCCTCTTTTGGCCACAGAAAGTTAGATTTGGAGACGGCCCCACATCCCCATACAACACATCGCTTGCCAAGTATTCTTGCCGATCGATTGTTGTCCGTTCTTTCTCATAATAATTGACAGCAGTCTGCTGGACGCTTCAACGCAGACGAACACTGGCGGCGGCTGTATTCTACTTGTGATGTCATCGCCTAAACATTGCCGAAGTGGATGTTCCCGGCGCAGCGATCGATTGTTGTTAGCGAAAGTCATTTTTATGCTGTTATGATCGTGATTTATTAAGAATACATCAATAATAAAAGAATATATATGGCACATTTCACAATAGAAATGCAACCTCTATCACATACCAAGCCCAATAACACTGACGAAAACAATCTTTAAAGATCTTTAAAGATAGTGTCAGAGTCTATTCGGACCGGGTAGACGAGGTACCTTCGTTGTTTAGTTTGCTGTAATGATGCTGTAGAGTAGGGATGTCAAACATACGGCCCGCGGGCCAAAACCAGCCCGCCAGAGGGTCCAATCCGGCCCACAGGATGACTTTGCAAAGTGTAAAAATTACAGAGAAGACATTAACTGCAATTTTTCAATAAAAGTAACTTAACCTTCTTCCTTAATAGTTCCCACTTTAGTTTGTATGGTGTGGTGTGTGAGGATTACTACACAGATGTGGAAATGAATGTACATTTAAAATAATTGTAATAAAATAAGTTGTGTTGATCACAAAGTATAATATTATATTGATACCTGTGACTAAATGTGTTGTGCCTTTGTAGATACACTGTGATCTGTAAGTTGTAATGCTCATGTGTAAATGATAAACTGAGCCATAATATTGTTGAAATTGCAATTTCAGGTTGTTCATAATGTTTTGTAAAAATATAGTTCATTAAATGTGAACATTTTCAGAATGTACTTTGGAGTTGTCGCTATTTACAGGTTGTTATGCTATGATATGATTTTACTGGTCAAATTGGGCTGTATGTGGCCCCTGAACTAAAATGAGTTTGACTCCACTGCTGTAGAATGAAATCAGTGCCTGTTGTGCTGCATCAGGGTGATGTCACAAACGTTGTTTAGGTGTAAAGCAGAAACCTCTAAATCAAGTGAAAAAGGTAATCCAATTTCATTAGATAAAAGATCCAAAGCTCATGTTGATATTCCAGAGTGGTCTGCTGGCACACACGGTGATACATGCTGCATTCTGAAGCCTTGATTAAAAGTCTGCTGTAGCCCACCATTCATCTCAAGACAAGTGAGGGATTGCATTGCATTTATATGAGTGACAACTTGTAATTCTACTTTACTTGGAATTTCTTGTTCCAGTAAATCAAAAGAATGGATCCCCAGACGTGGACCTCTGTTTCTGTTCAGTCATACAAGATTAACTCCGACTCCCTTCGACATGTCCCACACATTGCATTACAACGTACAGCAAGCAGGCATAGAGGCTATTGAAGCTCAGAAAACTCCAGCTGTTTGCGGCTCAGTTTGCTCATTCACATGCAATTCTAAATCACATGAATGCTGTAGGAAGCACTGAGGAGGAATGAACTCTCTTTTAGGTGATTGTCAGTGAACACGATGTCCAACCGGGGGAACCTCCTAATTATCATCCCCATCTCCCTGCTAAACCCTGTGGTGTCTTTGGAGAGGGTTCGAAAAGGACATGGTTGTCCATTATACTTTCATCTCAGATTGGACCCCCGGTATACAATAAGCTGACTACAATTCGGTCATCAGAGCAGGCACGCGGCTGTCTTCTGTATACAGAGATCACGGGAAATGTGACACAGGTGTCTTCCTGCTTCCTCACATGGCATGCAGGCCTGTCGCCTGGGGGCCGGGGGTAAACGACTGTCCTAAGTGTTTGTGTCTCTGAATCATAAACTACTTAGGACTTTGAGAAAACATGTTGAGTTGGTCCAATTAAGAAAGTAATGACTTCAGTGAGGCAATTTACAGCACAAAAGCTGGAGACATGCAGGGCAAGCCCTGGAGGAGGTCATGTCGTCTTCTGCTTTTCCTGCACTCACCTCCTTTTTCTCTTCCTTCCCACATCCCCATCTGGTTTATCTTTAGAGCCGAGCGTAGAATTAGACCTTGGAATGAGAAGGAACCAAGGGAAATACGGTTTTCGTAAACCTAGGTCCTGTTTTTGTCGTTTGGCCATTATTCCAAGTCCGACAAGGCAAAACATATGAGAAGTCAGATGATCAGTTTAAAACACATCCCTGGGTTAGTTTGGAAAGGCAAAACAATCATGACGCAAACTGTCTGTGGTAAACATCCATCACAGTTAAACAGCATAACATGCGTTTCATAGTTGTGAGCACTCTTTAGGTGCGATAAGGGATTATTACCAACATGTTTTGGGGGCACTAACACTCAGTCTTTATGTATGTCTTTGTATTTTTTGCACACTGGGAAAGAGTTGCACTCTGAATCTCGTTGTACTTTTTGTAAAATGACAATAAAAGGCTTTAACTTTAACTTTCAGTTTTACCTCCAAATAAGGTGGTCTACATAATCATGGCAGACAATCTGACTGCTTGTGCTTCTTCTTGTTCAATGTCGCTTTGTTCCCAAGATCTCAGCAGTTACTTTGGTGAGTAACTTTATCATAACCCATGGAAATGAAGGGAATGACCTAATTACTGCAGTTAATAATTTGTGATTATCCCCAAAATGTCCACCTTCCTACGAATGATCTGCTCACCCACTGAAAGGTTCCTGTCAGCAAAACTTGTGGAATCTGCAAAGCCGAGCCACTTATGCTCTTTAACCCTTTGCTTTGTGTTTTCATTGGTGCTTTTAGCCACGCCTAAACCATCTTTTAATTACCCAGAAACACTCATCCCCCCCCCGTGCCTACATCAACAAGGTCACCGAGGGGACAGAAGAATGCGCAAGTAACACAGCAAATGCACCGGAATCTGTTCAGCGAAAGAAAAACCCCAGAAGTTTGAACCTAATTAACAGCAGCTCAAACCAACCACACACCCACAACTTCAACAAAGCATCTCGGCAACAGAAGGATTATGAGAACTCCATTAACCGGTGGGGTCATTGTAGTCTTGTACACAATGCAGTGTGTAAGTGTTCCAATTGTAAATGCTATTACTTCCGCTCTATGAAACAGATTGCATTAACGAAAAGCACAAAGTGACTTATTCTCCAGCATTTACAATGACAGTTAGGACATACGACAATATGATATTGTTTTTTACAAAGAAAAGTATCCAACCTTTAAGCTTGTGTGTATAAAGTTCTTCAGCTTTACATTTACTCTTTGTCTTTAGTAAGACAACACCCTCAGTGTCTTGTTCTTGTTTCTGTAAACAGGCACCACATCTTAAGTCTGCTCATAAATGAAAGTTAGATACAGTATTGTGTGGTCTTAATCCTGACAAGTACAACATCCTGAGATCAGACAAACAGCCGTTCTGTCCCCCGGGACCGACTTCACTCCTGTGGTTATGGATCCTGACAACTCAGTTGAGCTACAAAAAAAAAGATCCAGGGACTGTGTTCCTGCACCGTAACAACTGGCATCAAAGGAAAAGGGGAACATGGGGCTATGATAATAATGGAAAGTGTTTTGACATCCAGGTTTAAGTAATTATTGGATTTAGATAAGAGGGGAATTCCATCCGATGTGAGGTAAAACAAACAAAACAGAAGATTGTAAATTATTCCACCAACAGCAGAAGTCCCACTGTAGCCTCGGGGCGGGTGTAGCACACTTACATTACATCATGGATGTAATCACACATGGAACAATGGAAAAATGCATGTTGGTACAGTGCTGTAGAGCCCTGTAGCCTCCCTGCAAGGTCAACATTAGGGCAGAAGGAATTTACTGCACAGGAGGAAAAAGTACATTTCTGTATTTATTTCTTGCATTTCTTTTATTCAATTAAAGTTTGAGTCTTCAGTAAAAAAAAGCAAAAGAAAGGTGCGTAAACTAATGTATTGTAAGTGAATGAATATGTAGCCATGAAATGCTGTGTTCCTGACACCAAACCAACTGTGACTCAACTTGTTCCACATCCTCTCCGTCTGTGTGTTCTCTAATTAGAAATGTTACAACAAAATGTAACATGTAATCATGGCCTGCCAGGCACTGGTCTTTTTTTTTCCAGATGCAGGTGGAGACAAATACAAATTCTATTAAAGTATACTCTGGGTTTGAACAAGCAGATGCACACACCGCATTCATACAATAGCATAAACAAAAGTCGTGTGGATTACTATTGTAACTGTTGATATAAGATTGTCTTTGCACTTAATCTGCTCATCATTTTGTCCGTACTCTGTTTCACAAGGAGCAGAGTATCCAAAGGTAGAGCCTCTCAGACCAGCACTCCTTAGGAAATACCACTATCTTTGGTCAATTCTGCAGCACAAGATTTATATGCAACACCAATGGAAGCAGTGCGTCCTATAGACAGAAATAAGAGGGTCCAAGTAGTGGATGGGTGTGCAGCGAGTCTGACTTTCAAGGCCAAATACGATTCAATAAATGCTAAACATGTAAACTTGATAGGGGATTATCAAACAACTTAAAGCGAAGAGTCTCTCCTTCCATGTTATCTTATTCTTTCTTTCAAAAAAAAAAAGTTCAGTCCTTTTCCACTTATTATGCCAAAAGTGTTTCTGTCTTTTCCCAGTCGCTAATCTATCTTTCTTCTCCTCAACATGTTCCTCCAGTGTGGCGCAGAGGGAGACAAAGTGCACTCCCTGCCCTTTGACCTGGTGCTTACCGTCTGAAAGGACATTAGAAGTAATGACACCTCTTCAGAGATCACAAGAAATGGCTGCTCTGTTACCCACAGACATTATTCCTCACATACCAAGCAGCCCTCAAACACCCCCCCCCCCCCCTTTATCCTACCTACAGAAACACGGTGTTTGCAAACGTACAAATGCCATTACACTTAAAATATATGACCCATAAAAACCCCGGTGAGTAGCTCTCTCTTTTGGCATCTGTCCTGAGGACCTGTGTGGTGGTTATGTGTTTATGGAGAGAATATAGGTTTACAACTGCCAGTGAGCATTCCCGGGTTTAGTGATGCACATCAATCACTTTGCAAAGTTTGTGGCGTGAGCCTGTTGCTGTATCCTGACATAGCTGGAGACTCTGATGAGCTATACTCTCCACTCCGTCTTAATTGACCGTTTGCTAATAGAAAACTGTCCAATCATAGCTTTGCAACCATAGCTAGGCACAGCAGCTCTATCATGCTTTGGATTTCGACACTTGTCGAAGTCGTGTGCATGGGGCTGTATAAGAGTGATTCTTTGTAAAGAAAAGGATGCATTCACTTTGTAGCATTCCCTCACTGTGTGGGAGCAGGCGCTGGATGCTACTATACGTTTGCCAAAGTAATAGTTAGTCTTTAAAGCCTTAAGCATAAATCTAACGTTGTTGCAAGTTAAGCTTCCATGAATTCTGATTTTACATTTTTTCTTGCACAACACACACTACACTTACACACTAGAAGGGCTGACGAGCTCTACACTGCCATACAACAACCATGCTGCTCCTTTATTTACATGTCTTCCAAATTGATGATTAACTGGTGAGGATACTGACATTTCTTCCTGGTATATGTGGCTATCAAGTGCATTGCTCTCGTTCCAAAAAGGATTTGGAAAGATCGACAGGCGTAGCGACAGTAACTGAGGGGGCCAAGCGCTTAGCGAAGGGTCAATTGTCTACAGGTAACATAGAGTTACCCTCCCTCTCTTGCTCCTCTCCTCGCTGTAACAGATGCAGAGAAAAGAAGGTGACCAGTGCACTACAGAGAGCAAACAGTGTTATCCAGCCTCCTCCAGACCTAGCGGCATGCGTCCCTGATAGCATCTGTACTCTATCAATGACAGGCGGGGTGTGGCATTGCAGATTCAAGGCTTTGGGGAGTGTGTGTACATTTTGTGTGCCTATCTTGATGGATGTGGGGCAGTTAGTGGTGGTATGTAGTGGGGGGGTCCCAGATGAACAAACACTCAACGTGATCTGTCAGGAAGGGAATGGAAATGGCCGACCGTAACCTTACTTCACCTATACTTCACCTATAGTTTTTGTGAATGGGACCAGTGTAGCTGTCTAATGTCTGCAAATAACTGCAGTTCAACTAGAGAGAGCACAGACCTCCGCCAAGGCCAAATTCCCTATCTCAGATTGTTAACTAAAATAAAAAATGATTTGGGTCTTCTCCAAAATGTAAAGGGTTCTTTCTTGGCCCATGCTACACCCTTCCACCAACTGTCGTAAAAATCAGGCCAGTAGTTCTTTGACTTTGTCTTTACTTCTGACAATATTTCTTACCGTACATAATTACCAATAAAATATGTATTAACTCTAATCTCAGTTGTCATGCGAATGTAATCACTACATTATTATCAGTACATCACACCAAACTAAATGATGTAGTCCAACCTGTGTGCAGATCACTCTACTCTGGGCAGGATTTGCCTCTCACCCAGCGACTGTCATAATGATAATCCCAGGCCTGTAATCTGTAGGACTCAGTTTCCCAACAGTGCCACAGTCTGTACTTGCAGCTCCCTCTGCGGACTCTGACACTGACAGTCGTCTTCAGCGAGCACTTCTGCCTCGGCTTTTGATCTACTCTTCAATTACACCATGTAGCAATCATCTCCACATCCCAAACATGGTGATTGAAGTTAAAAGGATTCACACTGATAATTTACCAACACACTCGGCTATGTTAGGCAGCCACATTTCAGAAAGCTGAGTTTTAAGGGAGTTTACAACTTTGTCAGTTTTGATCCTTTAATCTATAATTTTAGATTTTTTTTCTTTTTCCGGTTAATTTCCATGCCCTACAGTAGTACCTGTACCTGGCTACATACTGTAACACGCAGAGCTATAGTCAACACTGTGTGTTTTGGTTTCTGATGACATCCTCAGATTTACATGACAGGTAAGTGCTCGGAAATGGGGCCCCTGTTCCGAACATCCACAAGCCTTCCTTTATGTGACAGGTTTTTCCTTCTTGAGGGTTCAACATACAGAACATACAACACATGACATAATCAGCTCCTTTCTAGGTATTGCAAAGGGATTGAGAAATGTGTGATCCTGCAATTGGTTCCCATGTACAACACATGTATTGTTTCTAGTTTATGATAACTGTTTATTTCAAGCTTAATTGCTGAGATAGGGTACAGTGATTTTGGTCAAAACTGTCTTTGGGCCCCACAGGACAGGCTTTATGTCCAGTTAGATATGTCGCCAGACTTCTTCTAAGTCCATATTTCAAGACTGGATAAGTCAGAAAAAGCTTCCAAGGGCTTTGAGAAATCTTGTGTATCTGTTCAGTATCACATAATCTATAACTGACTGGAAATGTCATGTGACCACTTCATATTTACTAGATATTTGACACAACATGATCGGGACCAATGGAAAAGGAACTGCAGGATGTACATGTGCATATTGGCATCCGGTCCAATCCAGTATACAGCCGCTTATTTCAAGTGACTGAAGACATCTTAGGTCATGTGAAGACATCCGCTGAAGAAGGCCATGAGATACAGTCAAAAGCTTTTAAAACAGACACCAAGCGAACCTTGAGTTAAGTTATACTGCTTGTGCTAATTTGATTAAAAATAAATAAATAAATCAGAAAATATGCTCGTGACGGGAAGCAGCATCAACAAAAGAGTCATTTATTTCCCTACCTCTCACACGCATAGCCATCCCGTCCACCATTGTTGTGCTGTTTAATCCATAGACTAAGTCTGTGTGGTGGATGTGCTCAATCCTCCATATCATCCACAGCCACCTGCATTCTGAGCTGTTCTTATTTATAGTCCACTAAACATCGCCACCAACAGTTTTCACTTCGGATAAAGGATAAATCCATGGGATTAGGATGATTCAGCATTTTAAGTGTGCTTTATAATGATGGTGGGGCGTTAACGCCAAGTGTAATCAATGCACAAGACATTACGGCTTTAGTTTCGGAGTTTGGGTGGGATGAATCGCATGATAAAAACTCATAATCTTCGCTATAATGAATGGCAACTCAATGTTTGTGCTTCTGAGCGGTGATTATGAGATTCATGATTAGAGCACAAAGGGAACACAATCCTGGTGACTTAGGGTTATTATTTAATTTTATATATCCATTATTTATTACAATGGACTAAGCAAGTTTTAACAGAGAATGTAATTGAAAGGGAGCATACAGGGTGATTTTATAACCACTGACTGATTCAACTATTAAGAAGAAGCCTAAAAAGATGATTTGGACAAAAAACATTCTGTTATTTCTCATTTGTTTGTGCGTACGCCAAGTGTACACAAACTCCCTATTAAACTAATATGTCTGGATAATTTCCATGTGAGTCATTAAAGTGTTCTACGCTGTATTTGTGTTAGATATTATTTCAGCCACCAGAGAGCAAACAGGCAAACCTTAACAAAAAACAAGTTACAGTGCATGTCAATGTGTCAACCTCTTTATTTCTCTTCTTTACTGAAGCCCTTAACTTCATCCATCAGCCTGTCGTGACATGTTTTCAAGAAAAAGTGAGGAACAAATAAGGTGGAGCATTGTTTTATAGTTTCAAGAATAAACCACCTGTGGCGGTTTTTTGTCATTTGTGAGCTGAGAGTATTCTCAAGGCCTCAAAGCTGAGGTCTAGACCTGCTTTGAAGTCTCAGAGGAGCTCATTGTGAGAGATGGCAACAACCATTCCAATTCGCCTTGGGTTATTTATCCAACTAAAGACTGGTATTTTCAAGAGTATTACAGGATGACAATACAAGGGGAAAAACCAAGAAAAGAGAGATCAGAAAACCTTCAACAAATTAGGAATTTGTAAACCATTAAACAAATCTGCTTTTGTATGCAGCGACTCCCGCAGATTAGTGTCCCGGCCCACCTGGGGTTGAAACCCTCTTCACATCTCAAAGAAAGTTCCTCTCAAGTGTTGTTGGCATATCTCATGGAAACTTGCATGGCGCAAGTAAGAATGAACTAACTCACATGTCAGTGAGTTGACCCTTGACTCCTCAGTGGCCCGTGGGCAGCTCATCAGAGTCTGCCATTGTCAAAGACGAAACCTAATGTTCCTTCTCTCAGAATCAAAAGATGAAGTAACTAACAAGCCTGTTTTTTTCTCTTCCACTCATCTGTGTATTGAGATTCCTGCTTTGTTGGTAATGTAAGGGAATTGTTAGCAATTGGAACACATGTGTTGCTGGTCTCTTTGCGGCTGTGAAGCGATGGATTAGCACTGACTAGCGTTGGATTATAGGGTCCCTGCTGGGATGTCAAAGGGCCACGCTGGCTCCTTTCACCTCCGCCCTCAGCGGAGCAAAGCATCAGTGGCAGGGGTTACCTACCATCAATGATTTTATTCAAGAAGATCAGAAGGCCTTTTCAGCATTCACGGTCACTATTGACCTGCAGCAATCCTCCATTCCCATGAATTACGCCCCAGTTATATATTGGCGAGGCCACACTAAAGGATCCCCCAGAGAAATCTGGATCCAAACAATGAGGGTTATAGGCTCAACAAGAACCACCTTGCAGTTTAGAGCTTTGACCACAGGGAAGTGAGGCATTGTGTACATACAATACAAAGTGGCAGCTCTCATTATATCAACAGATTTTAATTAGTATGAAGGATGGAAACTAAATTAAAGTTAAAGTAAACAAAAATGACTTGGTTTGAAATTGCTATAATTTGATTAAACATACAGTATTAACAAAAATAAAAAAAGTAAAATATTGATCTACAGTATCATTCATTGTAACTTCCAGTTTGACTAATGAGTGGGCATTTAGCCAGGAAAGCTCTGTTGAAATCCAGATCATAACTTTGATAAATAAGAACATAAGATGAAGACTAGCAACAAGCTAATGCTACACGTGCCTCCGGAGATAGTTCGGACCCTGCCCAACATGGACACATTACTGCTGGGCATGAAAGAAAGGATCATTTCCAAACTTTTAGACCAACTCTCTGATGACTGTGCCATGATAGATCGACATGACCAGACATGACTAAACTGTTTTGGATAAGAGGTTAAAACAACCTTAGTTTAACATGTTGACCTTACAATAGGTGGTGATGGCCTGGTGGTCTAGTGGTATGCCATCCAAACAAAATACTAAAAGATTGGGAGTTCAATACCAGGGCTGCCACCATTGTACCTCTAAGCAAGGTACTTAACCCTGAGTTGCTCCAGTGAGACTGTCCCTGTAGTTACTACAATGTAAGTTGCTCTGGATAAGAGTGTCTGCTAAATGAACTGTAATGTAAAAAGGCTAAGAGTCAGCTCTCCATTCATCTCAGTGTACAGCCCCATGTTGTATTTCTTACTATGAAACATCATACACAACAAGTCATCAAGATGGTCTTGCTTCATGCACTTTCAAGTGTGCATACATTTCAATGCCAATACAAGAGGGTGTTGGTCTGTAACATTCAACAGCACGGCCTTGCAGTCAGCACAACTGAGAGTGGAAACAGACTGCTAAAAGACTTCACTTGTGAATTTTGACACTCTGGTCATCTAAATGCTGGCTGTGGAATTTAATTTAATTTTGTATTGAAGTTAGAAGTTAGAAGAAGTTAGTATTTCAGAGTAAGTAAATGACTCCATTTTCATCAATAAAATATAATAAATATACTTAAAAGTTTGTGTCTTTGTGTCTGGCCATGTTAAATTCAGGTGCTTGCGTGCATGGCTTTGCATTGCATGACTCGTGGCTTTTTGCCAGATGTCCCAGAATACACCCGACTAACAAGTAGCCTTCAAGCAGTGGAGATGCCAGGAGAGGCTTTTTTTTCTCATGCTGGTGCGCTCGGCTGGACAGATAATTTTGGGATTGTGGCCAGAGATTTTTTGAGGGAATATGAGAGGGCAACCTCCTGCAATCAGGCAGTGTCGGTGACCACTCGAGTGCAACGCAACAGCGAGCTGCCACTCAAGATGCCGCCAGATCATTCCTTAGAAGTAGACTCCTGATGAGCTGTTGATGTGTGTGTGTGTCTGCGTGTGTGTTTTATAGGCCCAGGGAAAAGACTGGACGAGCAAACAGCTGCTACAGATATTTCCCTGGATGTGGAAGCAATTACAAATGGCAGTGCATAAGTTAGTACTTTTAAACACCAAAATGACTTTCATTTCTGGTTGACTTTAATCATATTTCCACACATTATATGAACCCCAGTCGTTTGCAAGCTCTGCTCAAAATTATGTTTTGAATTTGTTTTCTAGGGACATCACCATTTCCTTTATATATTTGATTTCATGTTTGATCCATATCCAGTTTTCTAATGTCTAAGCATGTGTTAATGTTGACCGCATTGGTCAATTATAAGGAGTTGCAAGCCACTACTGCCCTCTATGTGTTACATAGGTAACTACAGCCTCCTCCTTTAAACTAAATCAGCATACTGAACGTGCTACAATGTGGCAGGGCTCTAACTGCAAATGCAGCTTTGCATTTACTTGTAGTTCAAATACAAACAAAATACAAAACAAAACTGATGAAATGATGTCCACTCCTAGGGGGCTTTTCCTTTAAAAAACAACAACAACAACATTAAACTTGCTCAACATTGCTCCAGTTTGAGACTTCCTGCAGTGAACTCTCAATGTCCATCAGTGGCACACTGCTAACAGCCTTGTATGGCAGGCAGTGGGCATACAGACATACATTGAAGCTCTTCTATTCGACCCTCATGCTGTGCCCATACCCCCTGTTGCTTTTCTCTGTCTCCCCAAGCGGGTCCTCCCATTCATTTGGCTCATTTGAATTCCAACATGGGATACCTCCGATGAGCCGGACGAACTGTTACACTACACGACGAGACTGTTAATTAATCACAGCGACTGTACACGTTGCCTCTGAGGTGTTGACTTGTGCACATAAATCTGCCAGTTAGCTTCTAATGAGTTGGACGCACCTGTCTGAAGCCAGTAATTACTCAAAGAGACGCTTGCAGACATACATCAGAGGGTGTTTTGCTGTGCCGTCGTATTTTAGGTGTTTAACAGTTAATTACTTACAAGCCTTAGTGTTCAGCCTGAGAAGCGGTGTGCACAGAGGAAGGACAATAACAAACACACATTCAGTTTAAGCAAGGACAGTTGTGCTTATGTATTATCATAGAAGTGGAGACACAGAGCTAAGAATCTTTTTGTATTATACCTGGCTTGATTACCTATTTATTACTACATTCTAATTTATTTTATCGTTCCTCAGTATAAGTTTTTATTTGTACTCGGGTCTCCCTTGAGAATAAGATCCCGATTGGACTCGCAATATTTCAAAAATAATAAATTGTTCTACACTTTAAGGCTATTTCCAAAATCCTCAACGACATGCAAAGAATGTTTGCTCCAGAATAAAAAACGTTTTTAGCTTGAATCTTATGACATGCAGCAACATTTAAAAGGTTTCATTGCAGTAATATGTATTTGTATTGATATTATTTTCCATTTTCATACATTTAAATATTTTTTTGTTGTATAAATTGATTAAGTTTAGTTCCACCAAACATTTTCGTTTTAACATCTTAGTTTCAACTTGAAAAAAAACGTTTTTATTTGTAATGTGCAGCAAAATATTTTGGGAATCTTTGAGGATTCGGGTAAAACCTTCAAGACCAGGTCAAGGTAATACATGAGAAGCACAAACTATCTGGCCTACTGTGTCCAGCACCGGCTCTCATTTCATGTGTCCTTATTTACCCCGGAGATTTCCTGGACATCATATGACTTCCTCTGATCACTTCCTCCACCTGCAGAGTTTCTCACTGGTGATTTAAGCCTCTCTGGCACTTCTCCCGCCTCTGCCCTTGTTCCCAAACCGCGGGGGGACGTCTCCCTTTCTGCTCTCCCTCGCAACCTTCCTCCCTCCTCACTATCAGATCCTCTCGCCCTCCTTCTTTCCTCCTCTCTCATAGTTATTGTGTGCCCTCTCTTATGTTCGCTATCTTTTTTCCCGGTTTTGCTCCTCTCTCTCTTGTTTTCTTGCTCTTTTTCTTTCCTCACTCACTCTCTCCTCCCTCGCTCCTCCACATCAGCTCACTCCCATCTCCCAGCTCACCACAGGAGAGCCCAGAGTTTGGCCTTGCTCTCCGTCTCTGCGTGTGAACTGTGTTGGGATGCTGCCACTAAGGTTAGAGGAGGCATGCAGGAGACGAAGGCACTTCAAAGAATCTCTTGCAAACACAGGTGCGAGGGCTATCCCACACCAGCAGATGCAATGACAGCATTAACCCGAAAGCTCAGCGGCTTGCGGTTGCAGGTCTCTGTCAAACGTGAGGCTCCTTTGAAGGAAATATCTTTACATTACAAATATAACAGCCATTGCTCATCCCCCTTCTGGCGTGTGTTTACACCCCCATGTAGCACACACAGGTGGGCAGGCACACACTAGAACAAAAGTGCAGATACACAGTCACTTTCATAAAGATACACACACACATGCACCCACGTACATACACACTCATAAAACAAATGTGTTTTATGACAAACAACCACTGATGAGCTCCCATTAAGATCATAAATTCAGGATTATGTGTTTGTAAAAGCCTGTATCAAACATCAGGGATACACACTCTTGGCCACCACAATTGCAGTAATAGCTCTCATTATGCTGTTCCACACAAAATAACTTAATTGCAGTTTGTTTACACATGTGGTGAAGTCTCCTTTTCATGTAATTCCGACCATGTGCATGCATTGTCAGAAGATATAAAAAGTCCATTAGGGAAAAGCATGTAGTCCCTCTTAGTTTATGACTCACTAAGGAATTACAAGAGAGCTTTTATTATAAAGTGTATCACGATGGTGTCATCCACCTTGCCTAAAAACAGAATACACAGGCCTGCGTGTGACAGCGGACTCTCTCGGCTTAGATCTTACTGTATTTTTTGCATGAGTATAAACTGAAATGACGCTCAGCTGTGATAAATCATGCAAAGGTCGCCCGTCATCATCGGGACTGATCAAAGATTTATTTTTAAATCAAATGTGACGTTCAAGGATTATTTTTGCATGTGTTGTGGGTGATGTGTGGTGTCGCTGCATTAGTGATGGCCATATGCTTTCGGGTGAGTGTTTTCAATAACTTCATACCGCTTTCCGAAAACAAAGAGTCACACATACCAATAGTATTAAAAAACGTCATCGGTTTTTAATTACATTTTTAAATTCTGTTTCAATCGACTGTATGTGTCACATAGTTTCAAGATGACTTGTTTTTAGCTTTCTGTTATATTACATTCATTGGTCCAAAGGAACTTACAATAAGTGCATTCAAGGAAGATGGCTATATGCCATAAAATATGATACCTTCATACAAAGGAGTGACCAATTCATGACTAGGAATATTACTCAAAGAGTTTAGCCATACTAGCAGCGTGGCTCACTGGATGTCAATGACGGTCGGTCCAGACTGAAATGTCTCAACAACTATTGGACGGATTGTCATGACGTTCATGCCCCATTCAGGATGAATCATCATAACTTCAATGATGCCCTGACTTTTCCTTTAGCTCCACCCTCAGGTCACCAAACACCTGCTGAAACTAACAATGATAACCCCAGCTGTTAGCATGCTAACGAGGCTAGACGACGGTGATGAAAATGGTAAACTTTATACCTGCTAAACATCAGCATGTTAGCATTGTTATAAGCATACATCTTGGTTTTTAACTGTTATAAAATGGTTTCACATGATTAGTTTTAAAAGTATGATATTTTTTCACACACACTACCCCCCACCCATCCAGCTTAGACAGCCAGGCCCTCCGGACCCACATGAAACTGATCACAATTCAACAAGCAGTTTAAACACACCATAAACAGATCAAGTATTGCTGCTACACATAGGATAAAGGACACTGTAAGCACTTTGGTAAACAAATACATTTGTTTACCAAATTACAGATGGTGATGTTGGGTTTGATGAGGTTGTTAGAATAAGTCTAAAGCGGTGTGTTGTGTTATCCAGTTCATCCAGTCATACCACTCATCAATCCATATCCATGGATGTAAAAACAGATCAAGTACTGCCGACAGAAAGAGAACTGTGAAAGAGCAAGAAAATTAAAACGCACGATCCACAGTTACTTGAAGTGTTACTTCAGTTCTATTAAATCAGATAATGTATTAAATCAGTTGCTTGCTGACAACAGCAGAGCTACAGCATGTCCAGTTAGAACACAGAGGCAATGTCCAGAGGAGTGGACATTGCCTCTGTGTTCTTCCAAGTGGCAAAGATATGTTTATGTGGGCGATGAATGAGTGTTGACTCTGTATACTCTCTCAGGTATGTAATACAAATATACAGTACGTACGTACGTACAGTACACACACACACACGTACTAAGTCAGTTCTTAGTTGAATGACCTATAATTACATTTTCAAGGCTTCTTGGGTATAACATGACAAACTTTGCACCCCTGGATTTGGGGATTTTCTGGCCTTCTTCTTTGCAGATCCTCCCAAGATCAGAAGCGTTCGATTGGGTTCAAATGTGGGCTCTGGCTGGTCCACTCAAGGACATTCAGAGTTCCCTAAAACACTCCTGCATTGTATTGGTGTGCTTAGGGTCATTGTCGTCTTGGAAGTTGAACATTTAACCCAGTCTGAATACTTCCTCCACACTGCAGGTATGTTGAACAATAAATACACAAATGCACAGGTAGACAGTGTAGCACATATGGTATGGTGGCCCTCCTGTGTCATGTTTATGTTTGTTATTAAAAAACAGATTGACACTTTCCTGTTAAGAGTAATCCCTGTAAAGAAATGACATAATTTAGAAAATCATATTGTCAGTAACACTCAAACAAACTGGTTTAAAAAGGGAATTATCGTTATTGTCCACTAGAAGGCACTGTCATACTACATGCATGTAGGCAGTGCAAGCACAGGATCTCTGTCTGTCTTTCTGTTTGTCTCCTTAGCCTGATACGGTAACACAATAAACTAAAAACACATCTACATATTGGACAAACTGTGCTCTTACCGACATCTGGAGGGCAAACAGTACAGAGTGTACTTTTTTTTATTTTTTTACCTTCACTGCTTGTATTTCCGCATGTGGGTGGAGACTTCAAAGTGGGACAGGCATGCTTGTGTTACGTTTGGGGAAGTTGCTCAACATCGGAAATAACATATTTTACTGGACTGTGAGCAAAATGTCAGTTTGTGGTGTTCTGATTTCATGGGTGCACCCAATGGCGGACTAGTAGGACCAATAACAGCGCTGTAAGTTGCACACCATGTCAGTCTAAAACACAAACTCAGGTTGTGTCAGTATTTTGTCGAAGAATGAACAATTCAGTAACTCCCTCTACTTACATCCGCAACCTCAGTTATACTTTACGTCGCAAATTGTCCGACTTTTTGGACCCTCAAGACAGGTGGATAGATGTTATTGTCTCGATACGGAAGCCGAGTGGTGAGTTGAGGTACTCTCAGCATCATGTGAGGTAGGTGATCATGGCAGACGAGCTGATGTAATTACTGTGTTATTGTTTCAGTTTAGCTCGAGAATGCTAGTATATACATATATCTGTCTATTTTATATGTGATCTGTCTATCTACTGCGTTTCTCTCTCAGGCGTTTTGAAGGCCTTGTGGGGGAAAGTCCCACAGTGGCTCTGCTGGCTGACTGGGGGACCACCAACAGTACAGTGGGAGACCTTGTGGACATTTTGAAGAGTCACAAGTTACTGGCTGCTGCTAGTATCCTGCTACCTGGTATGATTAAAAAAAACGCTTTTATAACAATCACAGATTACATAATAGAGACACAACCCTATCTATTAAGAGTCAATGGTAATAGTCTGCAATATTTGACAGTGTTGTATAACTCACACACTCAACACCTACATCATCCTCAATAAAACAGTTTTCCAATGTTTGTTAGTTTTTTTCATTTTGGTCAGACAGTTAAATACATCAGTCCAATATGTTCAGTGAGTGAACAGCAACTCACTCATACTTCATTAATTAAAGTCACACCGAGGGAAGAGCTACTTTCCATCTGCAGTCTACAGGCAGGTAGACACAAACACTATCGAATCATGATGTAGGCCACATTGCCTTAAAGGTCAAGTGATCCCTGGGGAAAAAGATGCAAAACTGCAATAGCAAAGAGCACTTAGTACCAAAGGTATTGGTAAAACTTCAACCTGAAAAATAATAATGGCTTTCATAAATGCCAGTGGAAGAATTGTGAAAAATACAGATACTGACTTAACCTGTATTATTAATTAGATTTTATTTGTCATACAATGACATGGCCTTCTTCATGTGGGATTACATTGTGACATACAATACCACATAGAAAGAAATACTTACATAAATTGCCATTTATGATCAAAAAGACAAATGAAACAATTGCCGTACAACACATAAGGGGGAAGAATACTGCTACTACTTCACATCTACACATAGATAATAAAATCTCAGAATTTTACAAAAGTAATCACAACCATTTTAAGGTATTAAGATTATGCTTGTGACACCATATCAACAAAATAACTCATTTTAATTTGTTTTCATCCACACCCAGTGGAAGAGTTTGTCTCAGCAGAGACACAGCCGGCGTGTCCAGCAGTACAAACATACAGCGCCCTTCCAACTCGACGAGTGGAAGAGATGGAGACACAGCCACCACCTGACAGCTCCGTCCTGCAGCCTCAGATTCTACTGGAGAGCAGTGAGCCAGAACACACAGGTGCTCTTCTTTCAAGTTGAGTTCAAGATCATTTTTATGAGATATGTTAACACAGTCGCCTGAAGAGAGGCTAGTATGAATATAATGCTGCTTCTGTGAAAGAATGACCAGCAGGTGGCAGCACTGGGAAGTTAACCACAACACTTCAAATGACACTTTTCTGTGTGTCTCTCATTAGGTTTCTCCAGTTTCTTGTACAATGAGTTGATGCAGATTACAGGCAATTTTGATGACCGGCCCATATCAGACGGCGGCAGCAGACTCGGAGAGGGAGGCTTTGGCACCGTGTACAAAGGTCTCCTTAATGACAAACCTGTTGCAGTGAAAAAGCTCAATCCTGTAAGTGAAACATATTTGTATGCCAATCTCATACTTTTGCAGAACTTGTAAATCACAACGCAAAATATAATCTCATTTAGATGGATGACGTCTCCCTGGACGAGCTGCAAGTTCAGTTCAACCAAGAAATCCAGACTCTGAAAGCGTACGTGTTCTGCCCATATCCTTGTTAATCAGGTTGGTCCAAAGCCAAAAAACGGCTTTGGACCAGCAAATACCTTCAGATTGAATAGATACTTACTTCCCAGATTTTGTAATTAGCAAGCAAATATTCTCCCAAAATGTCGAACAATTTCTTTAAGCTCAACATAGACTCATATATTTGCAGATGTGGTTTGATGAGATTTGTTCCACAGGTTGAAACATGAAAACTTGGTTGACATGGTTGGATTTTCTTCTGATGGACAGCACCCGTGTTTGGTGTATGCCCTCATGGTCAATGGTTCTGTGCTCGACCGACTAGCTTGCTTGGTAAGCACCATTTTTTTTTTTTTTTACAAATACAGACTCTGTCTTCTAGTGCTTGTGCTTTTTACACAGATACATTTGATTGTATGCGTTTCGTCAGGAGGAAAGTCGTTCACTGTCCTGGCGACAGAGGTGTTTGATAGCTGAAGGGACAGCGAGAGGCTTGGAGTATCTGCACAGCAACCATCATGTCCACAGAGATGTTAAAAGGTACATGAAGTGAGGTGTTTCTTCATTATCAAGGCCCTTTTTATATTATCCAGTCTTTTCGCTAAACTAAGTTTATAATAGCTTCATAACAGAGGGATATGAGAGTGTCCAACATGTCCAATTATATCTGAGGTATATAGTTTCACATTTTAGGACATTTTTAGGATTTTATATACATTAGACAAGATATAATGTGCTCATTTAGTGAGTTTTCGAGGAACTGGTATGTGGATTGTGTTACCTTCGGGCAGAGCTAGACTAGCTATGTGCATTTTGATGTTATACTGTTGTCATAATCTTTCTTTCTTTTCTTTCTTGTTAGTGCAAATATCCTGTTAGATGAAACATTTGTGGCAAAAATCTCAGACTTTGGGCTGACGAGAGCATCGGCCAAGCGGACATCAACAACCATAATGACGGAGAGGATTGTGGGTACCCGTGCATATATGGCACCCGAGGCGCTGAGAGGAGAGATCACATCAAAATCTGATATCTTCAGCTTCGGAGTGGTAGACTTTCTACAGACACACACACGCACCTGAGTGCATGCACGCACACACTGAGGGGGATATTATGTCAGGAAAAAGCAAACTGCTTCAGTAATGTAAAAATATTGAACACAACTCAGCAGTTTACTTAAGTGCAAGGTTCCCTCAAAGTACTGACACACACATAATTGCAGGACATAAACATTATAGTATACATTTCTTCCCATTTGTGAAAATAGAGCTCTGTTATGTATCATCTGTCATTATTAAAAATAAAAAAAATCCAAATCAGTCGTGGGCTGCAGCTGTACTGTATTAGCAGCTGTAAATGTCAAACACAATATTCATTGTAGGACATGCGTTGAATGATTTATGGGATCAGCAGTGTATAAAACCGCCTGACCTTACCATATAGTGCAGTATATACAGCGTGTATGTCTTATTAGGGCAGCTGTGGAAACACTGCAGTGTCTGTGAAGCTACCTGGCACATGGCGGAGTAATAAAGGCTTTCTGACATCCCGAGCCACGTGAGTGACCCCATCTCTCTGCCATCTACAGGTGTTGTTGGAAATATTGTCTGGACTCTCGCCAGCCGATGAAAAGCGCGAGCCACAGTTCTTGGTGAGCGGCACAAAAGAGGCTTTCACTGTGTGTCTATCAAGCTGCAGATAACAGTTTATTAAAGGCTCTGCATTTAATTAGTAAAGGCATCGGTTAGTAGTCAAAGAGCGATCTGAAGGGATTCGATCCAGTTTCATCTGTGCTGATCATACGCTCTTCAAATGGTTCTACACGCATCTACAGTGTAGTTCCTCCAGCATGATGAAATCAATAACATTAGCTTGAAAAGTAAGCAATCATTTTTCCTTAAGTCAATACCTTTAGTCACCTGTAGTGAGAGTTCCCCTCCCTCACTCATCACAGATGGAGGTGAGGTATGATATAGATGATGAAGACGAGGAGCTGACTCTTGAAGACTTCCTGGACAAAAAGATGAGCGATTGGGAGCTGAGCCAGGTGGAGAGCGTCTACTCGCTGGCCTGTAACTGCCTCCACGACAGGAAAAACAGACGGCCAGTCGTCAAAGAGGTACAGTGGGGAAGAGACGCCGGCAGATATTAAGATGTTAAGTTTAAGCCATGTGCACTACTTTCTCTGTGTCACCTTCCGCTCCAGGCGCACTGATAAGTCTGGTGAAGGAAGTCCCAGCAAATCCCATGACGCAACCAAAACTAGCCAAGTTATCGAGATACACTGAAGATGTAAAACATCGGAAACATAAATATTTAGTTACATTTTTATAAAAGGTTCAGTAAACTCTTTCCTAAAACAGCTGGGCACTATAGATTTCGGTAAATGTTACCCAAACAGGAGTAAATAGTTTGTATGGGACTATTTTCAGCTGCGGATTTTCTTGCGCCAGTGAGTATTATTGGCTGCAGGACGGTGTACGAGGGATCAACTGTAACACTCTAAATGAAAATGCTACAATGCAAAAGTTCATGTATATTTCATTTGTAGACTGTTTTAGTTATTAACATTAATATTTGTCTTAACAGGTCCTGTTGGAACTAAAAGGAGTTGTCAAATGCATGTTACTGGATTTTACGGCACAGGAGTGAAGCGTAGCATCCCAGAAAGGTCACGGTGCGCACACTGACTCATCCATTTTCTTCTAAAGAGTTTGAGAAATTAATATTACTTGTAGACTGTGAAGGATAGAAATTTTTTTTTTTTGTACTGTCTTTTGTTAAAATAAACTGCATTTAAAAAAAATCTTATTACCTTCATGTTTTATATTTTTAAGAAGAATGTGGCTTAGTTTAGTTACGACAGGTTTGATATCTTAATATAAAGTAATTGTTCTTACCGCAGTGTGTTTGTCATGTATTTATTGTGAAGGAATAAAATCAAAGAAACAGAAAATGTGTGATTTAAATATTTTATTTTTCTTCTTTAAATGAAAGATTGGTAAGAAAACAAATAAGACCGAACATGATTTTTTTTTTTTTTCTATTAGAATGACACAGTATGAATACAGGAAATGATTTTCCCTTCAGACATGAGGTGAGCTAAGTAGTTTGCCTAATATTAATCAGTAGACCAGTGGATGTGGCGACATTTTTGATCAAGGTAATTATAACGTTCCCTTTATTATCCGGTTGCCCTCTTGTTTGGGAACCAGCCATGTTTGAGTGGCTTCCTCTGAAAGAAATCTGAGATGTATTGATGGAATATTTCTGGAAGCCCTGGTTCTTTCCACTGTGATCCTCACCGACACAGACCCGACTGTTTCTTAATCATAGAGCATCACACAGCTACAATATGTACATTTACAGCACTTGCATAGAAAAATAAGTTTCTCAGCAGATGATTTTTTCATGTAAACCACAGTTATATCAAAAAAGAAGTCAACTTTCCAATATAAAATGCACTGTTAAAATGAATCGATGGACACCGATGGGATCACGTTTGTGCTTTGGAGCACTTCACTGTGCAAACAGTGGGAGACAAATTCAACATGTTAAACACGAACACATTAATTGACACAGACTTAAGGAATGCATGTTAAGAATTCAAGGATGTGAACACAAAATGGGGGGGGGGGGTTATCATATTGGCGCAAGTTCACATTAGTCACATTTTCAGTCTCAGAGCTGGCAACAATGTAAAAACCTCAAGTTTAACTTTGGGCCTCTTGGAGTCATTGTAAATAAACGGTGACTCTACTAACAGACATGAATATGGTTCCATTTGACAAGCTACAAATGGAAACTCTGAAGTGTGTCATTGCTCAGTTGTCCTTGGCGTGCATAGTTGGGTCTCTGGGGAACTTTGTGGGAATTTGAGGTTGTCGTCTTATTCGTTTTAAACAAGCGTGTCAAATATGATTTCTCCCCGTCGCAGGAATGTTCCGCTGTGGAACGTGCTCAGGGTGGTGGTTTGGGCGCTGAGGTCTGTTTAATCCCTCTCCTCTCCCTCTGCGGGTGATCGGGTGATGCGGCGGACGCCTCTCTTCCCAGTCGGGCCTTTGGGCTTGGCGAAGGCCTGCTTGTGTGCGTGCTGCTTGGGATGCACCTCATCGTACAGGAAGTCACCGGTCAATTCATCCCCGTTGTCAATCTCCAACTGGGAAACGGACGAAGAGAGCAGATGAAGTCAAATGATCATAATAGTGGGTCGACTACTTGTTGCAGCTCTAGTTGAAGCCACACGCACATAGTCCTGACAAAGTGTTGAACTCTCACTAAATGTCTCCTAAAGATGTTATTTCTGTGATTGTTGCCTATTTATTCATGGCTATTCAATATTTTATAGAAATATTCAAGATTTTAAAAAGCAGGTTTTCAAGTTTGTGACAAAAAAAAAAATTAATTAAAAATAGATGTGTATGCTGTTGACCAGTCTTTTATCAGGATATAGTTTCTCACCTTTTTCTCAATCTCAATCTGGAGATTGTTTTCCACCATGTCGACCAGGGGATTTTTGCAGCTGGAATACAACATCCTCTCTCGGATGCTACAAGTGTACCCGGGCATAGAATAGATGAAGACTGCAAAGGGGAAAAATAGAACAATGAGAGGAGTGGACTAAGAGTACTGTTTGGAGCAACATAAGAAACGTAGCCGTTTAGACATAATGGGGGGGTGTAGAGAGAATCTATTCACCTGTGGACTCTAAGTAGTCGCCTTCGTGGGAATGTTTGTAGAGGAAGAAGTGGTAACGTGCAGACTCTTTAGGGATTCTCATCGGCAGGTCTTTCAACTCTGTTGGCTCAGTGTTGGACAATCGGATCAGCTCCTTGACAGCATCGACTTCCTGTTGACAAAGAAATGAAAAGTTACTGTCGAGGGTGGTGGCGCTTCTGTTTTGAATGCCAGACAAATTAGAAGAATCAGGATGGGGAGGGTGAATAAAAACAACAACAACATCATCTCCCCTCGCTCGCAGGTGTCATCAACAATTGCCTTCATTGGATAAATAGAACAAAACACACTGTTGTCTTGAAAAGCTTTTAGGATAACAGACGTAAAAGGGAACCGAGACAAAGCAGAAACGGTGGCACAATTATTCCTTTGTACTTTGAGATGATCTGATGTTGTGACATAAAGCCTGTGAATTTCAATGAGAGGGACAAAGGCTTTTGGGCAAAATGAGTAACTCATTGTATCGGTCCGTAAACAACTCCAGACCAAACAAAACAATTCTATCTCTCCAACTATATATATATAATGAAAGACAGAGAATTGATTTGCTTATTCAAAAATATTGATTCGAGCGAAGGTCATCGACTGACTAATGATTTGCTCTTAAGGACTCACCAGTTGTACGTAATTGATTCTTTTGTCCCTAAAGCGTTCAAGTGCTGCGATCGCGTCTTGGTGAATAGGGAAGGCCACGCCCTGCAGAGTCTGCTGCTTGGTGTCCACGCCGATGTCCGTCTGCACCTGAACACACCACACAACCAAAAAGGCCCTTTAGCTTTCCATGATCAGTGAGGTCGTTAATAAAGCTGCTCAGAGCGTTATTCAGCAAATATGTAATTTGCCTTCCAATAAAACATTTATATGAGTACATTCAAAAAAAGTTGATTCTTTATTAATAGCTATATTTATGTAGAAACATGCTCCAACACCCACATTTAATTACTAAATCAATAATGGGAACCTGTGGTAAACAGGAAGTGTGTCATTTCTAACATGTTCTGGGCGTGGTCACACAAACCTGTCTACATACACACATAAACATCCAGATGCCACATTCTGTTGACAAGCTGCTAGTGACATTATGTCATCATGCTGACGTTATCAAGACAAATTCTACCGCTCAGGTCTTTAAATGTAATCATACGAAGGGACAAATCCGTGTTCCGTCAGGAGGTTTCCACTCACGATAATGACTTGTGGATAAGTAAAGTAGAATAAATGTCTTTCATTTCTCCGTCATCAGGACGTAGAAAAGGTTTAACAAGTGCAACAAGCCGCTTGCCGGAGCACGATGATTACATGAGGTGCTTGTATCGGCAGTGACAAGGCGCCTCCATGAAGTCACACAGAAAACTGGAAATGCTGGGGGGGGATTACGCTGATGGATTGCATCTATTTTTAGAGCCCTGTTCCCACAAAATGAAATGCCGTGCAAACATGATTGAGCCTCCGATGTAGCTACCTCGCATACCAAAAAGGATTGTGGGTCTTTTATCCATCTGCTTAGTAAAAGTCAGGCAGTCTCCAAGGCACAGCAATGATAAATATTTCAAAGCCTCTTTTTCATCTAGGCGCTTCAGATTAATGGTATATTATCTTCCTTCAACAGCTGGTCAAGGGGGACGAGCACAAACCTCACTTCCCATTTGCTCTGCTGCTTTTAATTGACCAAACTTTGGAGCCAGAGTGCACTACTCAAAGCACGTCCATATATGGTAAGAAAGACAGTTCTTGTTTGTGTGGTTGGACTGAAAGAGCAGCAATTACAAAAAGTAGTTTCTCAAAGAAGAAGAACAGTTCATGTGGGTCCATCTATAGGAACAGTCCCACAAAGTTGGAAAAAGTGAAACTTCCTTCTTCAGGGTGAACACTGCTGGCGTCATTAGCAGCTTGCAATGGAGATCACATGACAGTATTTCTTCATCTTATCACTGCACACAACAAAAGGCAACGCACAATGATGCGGCTCACCTGTGCTTTGTGCAGAATCAGTGCCACGTATTCAAAGCTGCAGAGCATTCACATTAAGCTCTTTCAACATATATTTGAACACATAAAACAAGAATATTTATCAGATTACTTTATTGTCCAGTAGATTTGCATAAAATGGAAATGTGTCTTTGGCGCTGGCACATAAAACAACACACAACATTCACAATCTATAACTGTTAAAGTGACCGAGTGGCAGTAATAAAAGTGTAGAGTGGCTTTATCTTCCTCTGGCATGTAGCGGTATGTTTTGGGTGTGTGCTGTCTCATAGATTAATCTCTGCCTACATCCTGCTGTTCTAATGAATCAGCATCTTTGCACTGAGATGATACTGCCGGGCAAGCATATGCACACTTGCACTGCTGCTGACCTTGTGCTGTTTGGAAGGATGCATCGCTAGCCTTTATTGATACTCCACGCCGTTTCTGGTGAGATTCAGATCTCACACACACACACACACACACACACACACACACACACACACACACAGACACACACACACACACACACACACATCCCCCCCCCCCCTGAAACCTCACGTACAAGTATGAAGTAGTGTTATCTGTTTCCAGAACTGAGAACAAGCCTAATCCACAACACACACACACACACACACACACACACTTCAGATCAAACTCGAGCGAAACAACTTGTCAACATGGCGCAGTGTCTGTGGACACAAGCACGGTGAGGTGCATTACTTCCTCTCAGATGTTCTTAAATTGAAACTATGACTAAGAAATAAAATCCAAATGTCCTGTCTGTGTTTGTGTTTGCTCGTGTGTGTGTGTGTGTGTGTGTGTGTGTGTGTGTGTACCTCGTTTAGTTTAATCTGCCTCAGTTCCTCTTCTGCAGCAGTGAGGGGCAGGGGAGCAGCCTGCGAGGCCAGATATTTCCTGTATCCACTGAGATTAATTTCATCCTGCGGAGGGAGGGGGGGGGGGGGGGGGAAATAACAGCTCGATCACACATCATACAGCAATATACACAGACTCACTAATGCATCATTTCTCATGACAGTTGTTATTAATGTTATTAGCCTGAAGCTTAACTCTTGAATGTTTGTGACTGAAGCTTCGAGTGGTGGATTCAGGGATCACTTATTGTCATTGTGCAGCACAGGGTTGCACAACAAGCTGCAGCTGTAGCTTAGTCCATTATACTTAACACTAAACAACATGACAGAACCAAAATGGAAGTGTTCGTCTTAGCTGCTGTAAGACTTACCTTTGTGTTACCGAAAATCTCATCCTTGATGTGCCCGCCTCCAAACTCTTTCTTCAGTGTGGCTCTGGTAGCAGCGTATAACATTTTATGTCGCACCTGTTGACAATATGAAGACAAGAGAATCTATATTATTTAGAAAACGTGACATTATAAGTGTCATTACTTTTGTCGTTACGTTACATAACTTGAATCCATTTATTTCTCTAGTCCTTCTTGCTTTTTTGCTCTGTTAAGAGTGCGTTTCACTGTTTCTTGTAGAAACAATAAAGAATAATATGGGATGTTATGAACATAATGCATTATGTTGGAGGATTGTTTACATTCTTGCAAACACTTGGAGTTTACTCGTAAATAAACAAAGTGTCTGTTTATATTCGGTGTCACTCACCGAAATGCATCGAGTGAATCTTTGAAGTCTAACAAATGTGTCGAATGCATTTCCTCTTTCATGAAACATTTGCAAAAGTGTTGATCATTTTGAAACATGCATGTTAACATGATAGCGTTCTTCTTCTTCTTCTTCTTCCCTGCCTGTGTTGATGCATTGCTATGTCTCATAGAGTTAACGCCACCTGTAGAACAAGCAGCGTACAGACACTGTAAGATAGCACTGCTGGTGGTCAACAACTCCTCAGGGTACCTTTAAATGCCCTCTGCAAGATATTTAGGATTGTAGGCCGTGGAAATAAAGTTGACTTGAGTGGATTCAAGGCAGCAACATGCACTGGTTGTGAAAGGATTTTGCAACTTCCAGGCAAGCCTCAACCTGAAGCACTGTGCATTGAGCAAGAGGGCAGGAATGTTAAGCTTGGTTATGGCCGTCAGAAAGTGAATTTGTACTCAATTCCACCGTGCAGTTAAGAGTGCAACAAATATCCTGCATGGCACTTTCCTTTGGCATCGGTCTCTCCTTGTAACATTCCTCTTCCCACTGCTACAGAAACAACAGCAGAATGTCTATCTGTCATGGCTATTTTGGAATCACAGTGACTGTACCAAAAGTGTTTGCTAAAGTTTTAATGGAACCAAGTGACAATGACTTAGTTGACATTGCATGAGTCAAGAACATGGAAAATGCAAAACATGCATTTGCATTACAAGGAAACAACACCAGCGAAGCACTAACAGGGGGCATTTTAAGTCCGAGCTGAGAGGTTTATAGTAAAAGCCGTGTTATTTGGAACGCACCATAATCTTCCCGTGTTTAGATTTTTAAGAGGGCTGTTGTCCACATTTATGCAGTTTTTCCATCAAGCATACCAAACATTGCTTTGATGTGGTGACCCCACCCATCTGATACTCAAAGCAGAGGAGGACAGATGCTGTGAAGTAAGGAAAGCTATTCATTAAAGCCGGTCTGGGCTTAGTTTTCTTACAGTGGAGTTGTCCGGTGACCAGGCCACGAAGATCCACTCGTAGCCCTGGTTGTTAGTGGAGTCCAGCCGGTACAGAACATAGCAGGGCACGTCCTCCTCGAGGAGCGGCACAACTAAGGAGTCATACTCCTGGTCCCACTTCTTTGACGCTTTCCCGGTGGTGCCCATCGTCAGTTGCTCTGGAAAGCAGATGTGTGCGAAAACAATGTCAGCAATGTATGGATTTGTTATGGTGAAATTCTAATGTCAGCCTCATTAGACGTTTGGGAAGAAGTACGAGTTAAGCCTTTTTCTTGGCAGAAGAAGCTGTAAACAAACACTAGGACTCTGGGACGCAGCTTACCACCGTCAATGACAACCTTTAAGACTCGATATTGGTCTCCGCTCCTGGCTTTGGCGAAGACGTCCTTCACATCGTTACCCGCTGAGAAGAGACAGAAGGGGGTCAGTCTCCTACTGTTTTAAACAGACGCTTGCTTGACAACAGCACACTCTTGCTAACATGACCATTTTGAGCCATGGATGCAAGTTTCCACCTAAAAATGTTCTTAGTCTTACTAACCTGTGAATAGAATTATCTTCTCTTTTGGCTTTATTAACATATATAGTTCAAGTATCCCTTTAAACAGACTTCCAGTCAAGCAGAACATTTACAAAAATGCTTTGGTCTGATAACTAGGCATCAAGCAACAATAAAAAAAATACTGAACTCACAGCAAAATATTAAAACATTTAAAACGTGTTATGATAACTAGAAGGTCGTTGTGTGTCAGTAGTACAGATGTGACTGAAGGCGGATCACCCCAAACCCAAGAACAATAAAACAGCTCTGTGATTCCCATTCAAGCCAGCATATTAGACAATTTTAGCTACAATGACTCTGCACTTTTCCTTTCTAACAACTCTGCCAATCCTTTTTTTTTTTGTTAGATAAATCATGCAGGAAGGAACATTTTCTATAACACAGACAGGGAGGTAATGGTTACATACCATAATACATTAAACAGCTTTTCAACAGAGGTTAGTCCATTCAAGCACATGGAATATACTTTGATTTTTCGCAACATGTATACAACAGTGACAAACATGCATGTGTAAATGGAAGCAGTGTTTACTTAGAAAGGACCCTGTATAAAAATAAGCTCAGAGCTTTTGAAGGATATAAAAACTTTAGTCTGCCTTTGACACGTGACTAAAACACACATAAGAACACACCTGATTATAGCTCATTTTAAGATCACTTATATAAAACAATGTTGCACGGTGGCATGGGGTTAGTAGACATGTATAGTCGCAACATATCCGTGTTTATTATTAAACCACATAATGTGCACGTTGGTTTACCTCACAAAATACAGAAATGTCAGCAGCTATATATAACAGGACGTCACGCCCTACTGAAGTCCATTTTTTATAATCACACAGAGCAGGTAATGGCAGTGTTACTCATGTGTTTATGGGAACACCGGCTGGTCTACCAGGCAAACAGTTTGTTTAAATGAAGGCGTCGCCCATCCATTTAAAAAAGGCTAAACTAACATTGCAGGATTAAAGCTTTATGCTGAGAAGCTAATGCATAAATGGCTTTTTGCACTATTGTGGGACAAAAAAAGGGAGAAGCACTAGCCGTGATTTAGGTGGCTGCTAAACTGGCTAAATGCTCAGGGATTATAGTCCTAAAGTGCCCAAACAGGGCACCGCTGATCATCAGACACATCACGGCAGCTCAAAGCTAGCTAGGAGTGGCTAGCTAACTTGACGCTAGCTTCTCGTTAGAATGAATTGTTGCAGGTGCTTAAAGCTCAGCCGGGATTGACACACTAGCACAACTAAATGCATTTAGACAGAGACATTAAAAGCAGAGAAACACATCTACCTTGAATGCCCGTTTGATGTGACATTGTGTCTTTCGTCGGATAAAGGGCTGATGCAGCTGTTCAGGCGAAACCAGGGCAGAGAAGCAGGAAGTAGACTACGTCGACAAGCCCCGCCCCAAGTCTGTCGTCATCAAAATCAAAATCACTGTCAAACTATTTATTTAGATTTTATTCTTTATATATTTTTAATAATTTCTTAATAATGACAATATAAAATGTGTTGTATTACAATAATAAAAAATACCAGTGGTAGACTAAGTATTTATATCATTTTCATAAAGTGTAAATAAACTCCATTACAAGTACAAGTCGTGCATTTTAAATGTCACTTAAATATGTAAGTAAAGGTAAGTAAGTACTGAAGTATTATCAGCAACATGCACCTAAAGTATTCAAAGCAAATGTGCTCATTATGCAGCAGAATGCCCAAGCTTTATTATGTTTTATATTATTGGATTTCTATACATAAATGTATAAGCATTATTTTAATTTTGTATTCCCTGGACGAGTACAGGCCTCTGGTAAAAGAGGGGCAAATTAAGTAAATGCAATATTCGCTTCTGAAATGTAGTGGAGTTGAATTATAAATGGAAATATTCAAATAAAATGCAAGCTACCTCAAACAATATGCTGCAGAGATGCTAATAAAGTAAGTCAGCATTACAGGCAGCTTTACCTTAAGCATTGTACATGTATGCATTTATACATCATACTGTTGTATATGCAAACTAGGTGGTATACTAACATGATTAGATTGGTTATTTATGTATTTAACTATAGGTTCACGACCATGATTAAAGCAAGTCAGTTATTTTTAATGTGTTCTATTTTGATTTAGGTCTCTGATCTTTAATACCAGGGAGATTTCCTCCTCTCATGGCAGCAGATCTTATTTGGCGTGAAATCCTGCAACATCTGGAAGCCACCGGGCTTCCTGTCTGCTCTATGTCCCTCCCACTCTTTGTTAAATAAATAAATAAATGAATGAATAGATTTTACAGCAGAAAAATCATGTTCATCCTGCATCCTGTCACCAGAGGGAATCTCAGGAGCTCTGTGTCACAGCTGGAGTCACACCGGAAATAATGTGAACCTGTCTTCAAAATAAAGGTGTTTATTCTGTCACTAAAAAAGATTACTAATAGTACTAAAGCTAAAACTGGCATAAGCATGCATAGCACAGTTCAGAGTTCAAATGATCTATTAATGATATAAATTACATTTTGAAATACCTCAAAGTTATCCCCTAACCTTAGTATTTTGATTGAGTCTTGTCAGACGAATATTAGTTTATAAATGTCAAAGAAGATATTTAATTTGAGAAAGAACATTTCTGACATTCATTAGGCATTATGTGAATGTGTATTTAAATGTATAAATAAATAGCTTTATTACAAATAGTGCCATACAAACACTCATTTATGAAACAACAAAGATAGTGTTATCTATGTACCTGTACTACATACAGGAACTAATCAAAACAGCAGTAGCACACGAAATGAATACAAGATGATGGTAAAAAAGAAATACAAATATATATTATTATTATTGTAATAAAGTATATACATGCTGTTACAGTAGGCCTATATATTGTATCATGTGTTGGATGTGAAATTTACTGACACAAACTTAATCTTTATTCATCACATTTTATTTTGAAAGGTTAAAACGGAAGTTGTATATTTAAACTAACTCTGACTTGACCCTGGTGAATCAATGTGTTGGCTACATTGCGTTGCACAGATGCTATGCGTGCTGTGTGGACCCGGCTATCTCCTTCCACTTTACAGCAGCAGCGTCCCATTAACAGCCCAGAAACTGCACCGTCCGGCGGGAACCCGCTGACGAAGCACCGCCCGGCTGAGCTAGCCCGCCCGGCGCATGGACGCTCCAGCACAATGGCAGAGGATTTGGGGGTGCCTCTGTTGTATACCAACAACAGGTCGCATGGATAATCCCTCCACAACAACCCTCCCGTATCATCTCGTGTTTGGGATGATTAAAGCGCCGCTGTCGGCTTGATGTGACAGGAGAGCCGTGCGGGAGCGGGACGTCTCGTCCCGGCTGTCGACTGAGAGCAAAACGGCGTGGAGCAGGTGCGTGCGTTCACGATGGTGATTTACTGCACATGCACATATAATATTAATAATACCGAGGTGCAGGCACGTAGGGTTTACACGAATTTTGGCCGTCCCAGATGTCACTGGGAGCATCGACATTAAAGTTGTGTAATCAGATAATTCCAGCCAAGCTCGCGTTATCTCCGAGAGACGTGGGGTCGGCGATGTGACATTTGGCGTCGCCGTTGTGACATTAAAGGAGATGTGTGTGGTCACAGACTTATGCTCTTAACACGGTAGTTAATTCAGGAATAGACAGATCTGGCACGAATAGAGGGGCCGTTCAGTGTATTTCCTGCAGCCCTTATGTATATAGTGGGTCAGTCATTGATATGTTTATGGTTTAGAGGAAAGCCAGAGAGTTTAGAGGATGTACCATGAGCAGGATGATGATAATAATGATGATTATGATTTCACAGATCTTGAAAATTCAACTGTAGTCTTCATTGCATTTCCGTCATTGTCAGCCCCCCAGGTTGATGAGTCCTTTTCGTGTGTTATTCTCTGCTGCTTTCATTGGTATCCTTTGGGTGCTCTGGCCGAGTCCCTCGCCATGCATGTTTGGGACTCTCCTCCCAGAAGGCACTGGGATCACAACCACTCCTCTTAATGTTTATAATGGGATAATGACACAAAACTAATTAAGCATTTTGCCAGAAAGATTAAGTGTGTGTGGAATCATTAGTGTATCATCACTCGAGGTGGCACGTAATGACAAGATGGAACATGATGCCGGTGAAATGTAATAGGCACATGGGTGTTTCACTTTGGCAGCTCTATTTCTGGAGCTGTTACATCATCCAAAAGTCCCACTGTGGGGTATTTTAAGAAACTGTGTCAAAGTAGGGAACTGGTTTGGGATGTTCAGTTGAGCAAAGTCACCAGTCACAAGGAGGGTGGGGGGGGGGGGGGGGGGGGGGGGGGGCGTGGGAGTTCAGAGTGGAGTTCATGGGTGACTGAATGTAGTTGGCTTAAAAATACAGAGGGGTGGGCTGTCGGGAAGTTACTCAAGCGCTGCCGCTTGCTTGGGAAGGTGTTCCCGAGCAAAGCATCAGCGTAATGCTGCTACAATCTTTTGAGGGGAGCACAGAGTAGACAGGCTGAGAGGATAAGCCTTTTTAAAAGCCAGTGCGTTACAGCTAAGCACTTCAAGATTCTACTTTATCCAGGTATGACACTTGCACCTCCAACCTGTTTAACTGACTGAGGAAGAATTTAGTCTCTAAGGCTCGTACTTATTGTTCTTGCTTCCAGCTTCTTGTTAAATTGTGTCTCCTGTTTTCATGCTGCTGATTCTTTGCTGTGTTGGCATCACCAACCAGATGGATCAAGACCTCTCTGTCATTTGTGTGATCATCTTAGTGTTGATGGGAAAGCCTGTCCCCCGCGCTAAGAACTCTCCACGTAGGTGCATTATTGGCAGTTCAGAGTTTTTCTGAATTTAGCATAATCTCACAATCTGTACCAAACCTCGGTTATATTCCTACCACTAATCTCAGTCGGAGGGATGTTTCACTCTAATCTGCCCTGCTGATTTGAGTGTAATGTAATCTGACTGAAATCTGACTTTCTCTCTGGCTGTCTGTCTGTCTGTCTCTCTCTCTCTCTCTCTCTTGTCTGTCTCTCTGTCTCTCTCTCTCTCTCTCTCTCTCTCTCTCTCTCTCTCTCTCTCTCTCTCTCTCTCTCTCTCTCTCTCTCTTCTCTGTCTCTCTCTCTCTCTCTCTCTCTCTCTCTCTCTCTCTCTCTCTCTCTCTCTTCTCTGTCTGTCTCTCTGTCTCTGTCTCTGTCTCTGTCTCTGTCTGTCTCTCTCTCTCTCTCTCTCTCTCTCTCTCTCTCTCTCTCTCTCTCTCTCTCTCTCTCTCTCTCTCTCTCTCTCCCAGGTGTAGTGTGGCTGCGGGGCTCAGCAGGATGGAAATAGATGCCCGTTTTCGCTACTATTTCCAGCACCCGTGGTCGCGCCTCATCGTGGCCTATCTGGTCACCTTTTTTAATTTCCTCGTCTTCGCCGAAGACCCCATCTCTCACAGCCAGACAGAGGCCCATATGATCGTGGTGGGCAACTGCTTCTCCTTCCTGTTCAACAAGTACCCGGGCCTCGGATGGAACACCCTGAAAGTAATCTGCTGGATACTGGCCATTATCACTGGCATGTTAGCCGGGAAGTTTATATTCCACCGACAGCTCTTTGGTAAGTCATGCGCACATTAATGCAGTGGAATGTGCAGAGTAATGGCTCTGCTGAGGGAGGAAACCTTCCTCCTGAATGGTTTCTGACCAGTGAAAAGTACCTTTCACTCATTCTCCACATTATTTGCAAACACTAATGTAATAAAAGTCAATTGTCATATCTTTACAATCAGCTCTCATCTTTGTACTTATGCACCTGCGCCCGTAAAACTTGTTTCTGTTCACTTATCATCAGATCTGGGTCTAACAGTATTTGTAAATCTTTTCTGCTTTTACTACACTCTGTTTCAAGTATTGCTGCAGCTAACAATTATGTTCATTGTCCTTTAATCTGATTATTATTTTGAAATGTGATGTCATTTATTTGCTTGTTATGTTGGCTCAAAACTCCCATCACCTACAAATAATCAGTAACTAAAGAAAATGATATAAGTGGAATGTTTATATGTGCTTAAATATTACTCGTTATATAAATATTACTAATATTACTATTATTTAAATGCTTAAAAATGACCTGAAAGGACTCAAATCAGCTGTAGGTTCAAGTAGATTAGTGAGGCTACTGCAATGTTTAAACTCCTATAGGACATTATACAAAGTCAATACTGTACATCAGCGATTTATGTCATGTTGTTGTTGAATAGATGTATTATATACATATTACATATCAGCTCATTACGCATATTCAAATGCGCAAAAGGTTTGAAATGTCTTGGCCTATAGTATTCTTCTTATTTTGTTTACAGACTCTTTTTCCTACTTGTATCTGGTCAGCGGTTCTCTACCTTTTTTTTGGCTTGTAACTTATTATTATAAAAAGATGCACAACCTACTCACACCCCCTCTCCGCCTGTAAGCTGCACATGCAGAGTTGAACAACAACACAAAACAACACGGATACTTTTTGTTCAGCTTGTTGTTTATTTAAGAAGGGAGGCGTAGCTATGAGAAACCATTTAGTGTCTTGAAATGATTGACAGTAATGATGTAGTAGAGTAGAATACAACTCTTCATATACCATGCCACAACATTTATACAACTATCTTTCAGATATAGTAGTACACCCAGACTTTGATGTGTAACATCGGGGGAGTTCTCTCTAATACGGGTGTTAGGCGTGTCAGTTTCAGGGTCCCACGCTCGCACATTCGGCTGGTTTATCGGGACACTTAAATGTAACAGAGTCGTCATCAACGATATTAGTTCCACCTGTGCGCTCTCTGCCATTACAAATCAAAATGTCTTAGAAAAGTAAAGTACATCAATGATGGCTTTCTTCCATTTAAATGTCCCATTAATCCATGCCAGTGAGCAAGCATGCATGCATACTAGCAAGACTATGATGCATCATCAAATGATGTTTTTAATGACACACATTTCCTGCTATATCAGACAGCATATCACACAACACAACAGCCATCATATTGTATTTCCCCCTGTGGCTCACTTCCTCTACCTCTCACACCTCCTCGATGCATTTCCTCCTCTTTTGACATCTTTCTCACCTCTTCCTTACAAGCCCAACCTTTGTATCTTCTCGCTCTCTTGACAGCTTGACTCTTTTCATTTCCCTCTCCTCTCATAAGGCCGTGACTCCAATGTCATCAGCCCGTCATTTGTTTAAACTGGGCAGCAGTTGCACTGTTTCCTATTCAAGTCACACATTTCATTTCCTAGTCACTTCACAACTCACTTAGGCCTGGATATTATTGGCCACCCTGGCTTATCTTCTTGGGATTAACCATTAATGAATATAATTGGAGGGGCACAGAGATGGGAGGAGGAGGGGTAGTGCTCTTGAGCGATCGTCCTCTCTGAGCAGAAATAGAAAGCCAAGAGTGCACGATGACATGGTACTTTCTGCAAATACAGAGTCTGCAAATGGAAACAGTCTCTTTTAGGACATTTAGTTTTCCTGCACACGGTGGACAGTTAGTGGATCCGATTATTCCAGCTGCTCCGTCTTCTCAAAGTTGAAATTGTTTTATTGTATGTAGTGTTTCCCTACTTAGAATCGGGGCTCCACGTGAAGTAACTTGATGCTGTAAACATAATAAGATTTCTTGGACTGAGTACGAGAGGTTAATTTGTACATAGTATTAATAGAATAGTCTTTTTAGATACACAGTCTGGAGCAGGCAAAAGAACAACAACCTCCATTGCTAGCACCAGGAGAATTTTGGGGTCCCAAAAATAGGGTCACCAGCCAGATTAGGTGGAGAAACGCTGATCCATGATGTTAATACATATGAAAGATAGTGGTCGGTTTAACTAACACACAAAAGAGTAGTGTTATCTATCCATGCAGATAGTTAGGGAATACTCTTTCTTTATGGTTCTTAATTAGCTTAGCTTAGCATAGAGACTGGACTGACTGGCTACCACCCTCCGCTTACCAGCACCTCAACATTGTACTAACAAAACATAGTGTGTTACATAAACGGCAATGTAACAATAACAAGGTGTTGATGCTATGGTGAGTTACTGTATGTGCAGTGAGTCTCAGCTGGTTACCTGGTACCTCATGGTGATGACGGGACGAGAACATAATCCACTGAACATGGTGTAGGACTATTTCTTCAGGAGAAAGTCATTCAGATGAAAACGTTTCATAGTACGATATGCAGATTGTCCAAAGTAACTGGGACACTGTTTCTGGAAAAAAACAAATTACTGTGCAGAAATCTCAGAGGCAAATCATTTAAAGCACCAAAAATATAACAACTCCCATCTGCATGGCAAGTTGTTAGTAGAGATTAGTGAGGACATGTTTTGAGGTGAACTGACCCTTTTGAACAACTTTTGTATTTGTATTTGTGTGCATCATTTAAATGTCACACTTAGCACAAAATAAGCACTTTGTTCAGTCAATGCTGTATTGCTCCATCAGCATTTTCTCATTTGCATGACTAATAATAGTAAAGTAGGTGCTTCATCACATGAACTGTAGTATCTCTCAGTGAGGTTTTACACTATCTGAAACAGGGTATATACACTTCCATTCGCTTGAGTGTATAGAGGACAGAGAGCGCGCTGCTCATCCTGCAGCCAGGTACAGCTAATGCGCTTCAACAAGCCTCCGAACAGATGGTTTGTGTTTCTGTGTGTGTGGGTGTGTGTTTGTAAGTGCGAGAGAGTGGGGATGTTTTGTGTGTGCATGTGTGAATTTATACATGCGAGTGAACAGGTTGTGTGTGTGTGTGTGTGTGTGTGTGTTTGTACTGTGGACTGGTGAAGTGAATCTGTGGTGGAGAGCGAAAGAGATTGTTGAGATGTGTCCTGCACAACGTTTCAGTAAAGCAGTTATGTAATCACATCTGAGCTACAGCACCAGGCCCACTGTAAAATCTATCATCTATTATAGATCTGTCACAGAGGCCCACATGGCCCACCTACTGCACATCAGGACGTCTCTGATCGAGCCCTGCAGATCTCTGTACAATATCTCTTCTGCACTCTGGTATGTAGGCAGGCAGTGGGAACACTTCTGGATAGAAACACGGTGCATGCAAATGTTCGAGTACCTGGAAAAAGCACTTTGAGATCGTAATCTGCGAGACTGTTGAAAGTCTTTTTTTTTGATGCCATTTTTACAACACCTTGCATAACTGCAGTCATTTGATCGCTCCTTCTGTTTGCAGCTATGCTTAACTTCAAATCAATTTGTCCCAACTCTGAAAGCAGACATTGTTTTTGAAAGCTGACACATCGTCCTGCATCATTTATCATTTATGATGGCCTAGAAAACATTTTGCAGTGAATTACACCACCTCCTCCCTCTAGCGATTTCGTGTATTCTTCCCCCCCCGTATTTGGCACAACATGTGATTTACCCCCTCAGAAACCCACACACATGTTAATCCAGTTATCGCGTAATGTATCGTTTCTTTGCAATCCTTCCATTCAGTTCTGTCTTTCAGTCATGTTGCTATTTAGAGCGAGCAGAGGTGCACGCTATTGTTCTCTGTCGGAGAAAACGAGAGTAAAGTCGATGATGAATAGCTTGTGACAGATTATGTGATTTAAGACTTTATTTGAGGTTCAAGGAACAACCTATGCTGTTCTATTCTGCCACTCAGGGCTATGTGTGCTCTCTAATGGAGTGGGCGGTAGCCAATGACTTCTGGTCATTCAGAGGGAGACTGGCTGTCATTATGCATCTGTATTAAATCTTAGGTCACTGGGTTTGTGAGCTGTCTATCTTGGTTTGAGTGGTTTGTTTGCGTTCAGCCACCTTTTTTAATTGAACGACGCTTGTCTGGACCGATGATGGTCAAGGACTTTGCTGTAGGTTGCAGCGATTCTTTCACTTTGAGAAAAATGTATTTCATGTCACTTTTTTAGTGGATGTGCTTTGGAAACACTATTAGATATTACCCCGTGGCAATCAAATACAAAGAGTCTAGAGTGAGGCTGTAAGACAAGTCAAAGATTGACTAGTAAAAACTCAAGCTCTCACACACACACACACACACTCACACACAAAGATCACACATATAGCTATATAAATAAAAAAGTCTTTGATGTACATTGGCAGATGTCAATCTGTTCCATAGGCTAGGGGAAGTGACAGCGAAGGATGCCGAAACCTTGACTGAACAGCCATAAGAACAACAAAATAAGAACGCCAAAGGTCAAATGATGTGGAGATTGAAGATATGAAAGACATTCAAGACATTCCAAGCTTGATCCTAACCTCTATCTACCTGAAAGGAATAGTTTGACATTTTGGAAAACACACTTATTTGCATTCTTGCCAAGAGTTAGATGACAAGATGAATTATCCCACGGTCATGTCTGGCAGTCAACAATGAAGCTCCAGCCAGGAGATGCTTAGCTTAGTGACAGCATGTGGGACTGCATGTTGCAAAATGTATCCACAGACGGACAGACAGACGGTCAGACGGACAGACAGACAGACGGTCAGACGGACGGACGGACAGACGGACAGACGGTCAGACGGACAGTCAGACGGACAGACAGACTCACAGACGGACAGTCAGATGGACAGACGGACGGACGGACAGACGGACAGTCAGACGGACAGTCAGACGGACAGTCAGACGGACGGTCAGACGGACAGTCAGACGGACGGACAGATGGTCAGACGGACGGTCGGACGGACAGACGGACGGTCAGACGGACGGTCAGACGGACAGACGGACGGTCAGACGGACGGTCAGACGGACGGACAGACGGACAGTCAGACGGACGGACAGATGGTCAGACGGATGGTCAGACGGATGGTCAGACGGACGGTCAGACGGACGGACAGACGGACGGACAGACGGTCAGACGGACGGACAGACGGTCAGACGGACGGTTAGACTCACAGACAGACAGACGGACAGACGGACAGTCAGACGGACAGACAGACGTCAGACGGACAGTCAGACGGACAGACAGACGTCAGACGGACAGTCAGACGGACAGACAGACGTCAGACGGACGGTCAGACGGACGGACAGACGGACAGACGGACGGACAGACGGACAGACAGACGGACAGACGGACAGACAGACGGACAGTCAGACGGACAGACGGACGGACAGACTCACAGACAGACGGACAGACAGACGGACAGTCAGACGGACAGACGGACGGACAGACTCACAGACAGACTCACGGACAGACAGACGGATGGTCAGACGGACGGTCAGACGGACGGACAGACAGACGGTCGGACGGACGGACAGTCGGACGGACAGACGGATGGTCAGACGGACGGTCAGACGGACAGACAGACGGACAGACTCACAGACGGACAAACAGACTCACAGACAGACGGACAGACTCACAGACTCACAAGCTGAAAACGATACCGTCGTGGCTGGTAAATATATATAAGTGTATCGATATTTTCTGAAACCTCTAACATTCACCTTTGGAAAGAGCCATATGAGAGTGGTATCGATCTTCTCATCTGACTCTCGGCAAGAAAACATTTAAACATGTTTAAGTTCTATAATATATTGAACAAATGCATCATACACATCTAGTTTGTCTTTCTGCAGGGATGAGGCACTAAAGCTTTATGTTATAGACCTTTGCAGTTAATGAGTATCTCACAGTCCATCTCCATAATTGGAAAAGTGAAACTGCTTCTCACTCCTCACATTAGCATAATATATTCACCTTTCTCTCTCCAAGGCTTTGCAACTTCTAAAAGGTAAATTGAAGGGTAATTCTGAGTCATGTGAAACACCATCCTAACCGGATTAGACTCTGCTTTGCATCTTATTACCAACACTTACATTCAATCAAACGCTGACCGCTCATTTACTCGTGGATGAGTCATTTTGAGGCTCTGGAGTCGTATGAACAGCATTAGAAAAGGCTACAGTAATATGTATGTATGTGTGTGTGTGTGTGTGTGTGTGTGTGTGTGTGTGTGTGTGTGAAAATGAGAGATATGTCATTGGTTGCTCTGTTGTTGGAGTGCCTCTCGTCCTCTTTCCCTGATCTTGATGAGTGTAGCCTGCAGGATGCCATCTGGGTTCTGTCATATGTTATTACTGTGCCACGCACAGGCTGAGATGGCTTATGTACAGCACTGCGTGGCTGCGGGTCAAAGTGGAGTTAGTGTGTGTGTAGTAGTGGATGGGTGGGTAGCAGGATAGGGGTTTGCTGTGTGTGTGGGTGTGTGTGGTGTGTGTGGTGTGTGTGTGTGTGTGTGTGTGTGTGTTACTGTTGAGAGTGAATTAATGTCTCTGCGTGTATTCACACTAGTGTAGAAACAATTAGTCTTTTCATTTATCACCAGGATATGATTCAACAAGGATTATGATAACGGTTTAATCGTTTAAGCCATTTATCAAGCAGAAATGACAAACATTTGCTAGTTACAGCTTCTCTGTGTCATCATTGCAAATTGAATATGTTCTAGTTTAAGAGACACAATGACTTTGGACTTTAGGATACTTGGAGGTACATGTTTTGCTATTTTCTGACATGTTATAGACTAAACTATCAATTGATCAAAAGATAAATCAAATGATCGATTGATTGATAATTGAAATAGTGATTAGTTGCTTGTGGTTGCAGACAGTTTTCTTTTTCTTTGTTTGTTTTCTGTTGAAATGAGTTTTATAAGCAGCCAGAAGCAGCTATCTCAGTTATGTCATTACAATACTAATAAATGTAGAAGAAATGTGAAGAGACTCATAAATATGTACCAATATTAAATATAACATTCCAGCGATACATCATAACAAGGCATAAAAGACTCACATTTGAATCCATATTTGAATAATTTCACACAAATATAATTAACACGTTTAAAGTCATTACACATTTATATTTCTGCAATAAACGGAGGGCTGCGACTACAATTATCTTTTATTATCCATTGTTCTGTTGATAAACTTTCTTGGATTAATCATTTAGTTCAGAAACCCCTTGTGAAGTTTTATATAATATAATAATAACTGATCGTCACATTTGAACAGCTGTAACTGTCTCAAACGATTACTTCGTTATCGATAGTTTCAGAGACATTTCCTGTGGATCGACTTTTTGATTCATTTGCTAAACAGTTTCTGCTCTAAATCGAAGAACATGTTTGATTCTGCATGTATTTGTCTGCATACATTTGACACTGTCCTGGGATCTGTTCAGTGTAACGCCAAGTAACCCACACACAGATCTATACGGCCGATCTGCACTTATCTGCGTGATTATCAACCTCAAGACTCTTCAGCTTTCAGCAACCTTATGGTGCCCTGTAGAGCTGAATTGTTTTACACTCTCCTTCAGTAGCAGATCAGTCTATATCAGTTGGCCTCAGACGCTGCCCCCCCCCCCCCCCCCTCTGTAAATAATGTATGATTGCTCTGGTGTCAGTGCACTGCTGTGCCCCTGCAGCCTGAATCTATACTTCTGTCTTACTGTGTGAGGAAGATGTGTGAGGTTCAGTTTAACCGCCTCTTTCTCAGGCTTGTTTCCAGCAACAGCATGTGTTTATGTATCAGTGTAAAAGCTGATACACACATTCATTCCCCAAGATTTGGTGTGGACTAAAAGTGAGTTTGAATAAGAGTAAATGATGGTATTCAACTCACAAGATGTCCAGAAACAAGACTCCAAATGCTATTGTTGCTTCTTGCCTGCTAGACGAGTATATAGCAAATGTTAGCTAGCAGTATATCAACTTCAAAAGATGATGATGTGTGAGTTCTTTGTCTACAGCATGTCTCCAAAGTCTTTACTAAGGTGCTTGTCTTGTGTAGTTCAACACAAGTCATTACAATGATAAGTACAAAATGAAAACATTGACATTTTCCACCCCAAACATAGATTATACTATTTTATAAACCTACAGATCATTTTTTTATTGTCACAAAGACATTGTTAATGTGCCTTCCTCGTGCCAGGAACTTCCATGTGCTTGCAGTAAAGGTTAAAATAAAAAGGTGTTTGCACATCAGACAGGGACGAGAGCTACCAAACAAAGGAAAGCAGCCAAAAGGAAATTGCTTTTTTTTTACCTGAAATGCGTGCCGTCTGTCTGGAGCCAAGCCATAAATAACATAAGGATGATCTAACAGGTCTCTTACAGGAACAGGTACAGTGGCTCTCCGTGTCTCGGCCGCAGTCGTGTTGTCAATTCCCAGCTCTGATTTATTATCCAGACAATTAGCTACTGAGTTGGAGCTTTGGGGATGCTAGTGGCTGTAGTCATGGCTATTCCCAAGCCACCCTGTGATGCTGTGGCCCAACAAATGTGTGATAAATGAGGACGCTCGTGTGTACATGCAAAGATCCAGGCAGTGCTACGGCTCTCCGCCTGCACATTGGGTTTGTGTTTGAGGGAGGATGTTCATTCGGATCCCTAAGGAAGGCAAGAGTGTTGTTCTGATGCTTCACATCAAAACAGGATACAGTAGAGCTGCGTACTGAAAACTAAAATAGATGAAAGTGCACGCTCGAAAAGAGTAGAGCTGCTCTTGACTACAAAGAGTCAGCGATTGAGACCGAAAGACTGCGCTATCTATAGCTCGAGAATCGATATGGATATGACGGATATCACTTACTGTGTGACCAAACATGTTGTCTGATGCTTACTCCTTTCATTGTTCATGTTCATCCCTTCTTTTTTTCCATGTGAGGTTTCTAGTTCACCGCACGACAGTCAAAATATTTGCGCAGGAGGTGTCGGTGGGTGTTTTTGCAGATGTTTTTTGATAAGACTATAACAGGAGTTAATCCCATCACCGCAGCAAATAGATAATAGGACGGTGTATTCATTCACCTGTGACGATAAACTACGCACACAGTGCCGTATACAGATGGGTGACGAGAGAAAGACATCGAATGAGTTTGTCCTGTATGGGATCATCTGGTTCTGCACACATTTATCCGGCGTTGCCATTTAATTGGTTACCAGGTCTGTATGTCATTGACCATCAGTCCATTTAGCAAAGATCAGTCGATTAAACATTCACTGACTCCAGCTTCTTAAATATGAGGATGTGAAGCTTTGCTGTTATATCTTCATAGATTGAATTATTTTAGTTGGACTGTTAACATTGTTTCAGTTTTCTGACATATATTGATAAAACCATTAGTCTAGAAAATAATCACCAGAATAACGGATAATGAAAATGTCGTTAGTTGCAACATTACTTGTGTTAATATATTTATACATTATGTATCACTCAGAGTACAATATGTGTGTAATGAGACCACTGCCAAGTACAATACATTTAAAACATTTTAATACGATGTTTTTGTCATGCACACAATGATGTGGTTTAACCTTGATTTGTTTACAACGATAGCAATTCATCAGTCGCCTTTTTTCATTCCATTTCCACAACAGTGCAATTTATCCACACACTGTAGGCCATGATAATTGTGCCATTAATATCTGCCACTGGCACATGCGTGACAGTGATACAGCCAAGGTAACTAGCCAAAAAAAGTCATGCATTTGATCCACTCAGTCACCCAATTACCCCGACCCTCCTGTTGGCTCTGCAGCACAGCCTCTTGTATCGGTCTCTTTTCAAGGCCAGCAGCTTCCTCTGGAACTGCTCACTCGCCACAATATACAGCACAGGGTCCAGGCAGCTGCTAACGCCGCACATGGCCTCGAAGAACTCATAGGCGGCGTAGAGGACGTTGGTATTAGATGTTGTGACCTGGTTATTGATCCTCATGAACACCAGGGTGATGATCATTACGTGGTACGGCACAAAGGAAACCACAAAGACGAGTATGGCGGCAGTGATGAGCCTCAGAGGCTTCCCTCCCGCACGCTGGGCTCCTATGTGCCTTCTACCCCTCGGGAGACGCCTCAAAACACGAGCTGTCATTATGTAAAAAGCCAGCATGACGCTGAATGGAAGCAGGAAACCTAGTATTGTTCTGATAATGGAGATCGTCTTGACATAGACAAAAGGGCCCTGGATGTGGTCCATGCACACTGTGGCGTTTTCTGCTCGCTGAATAGCAAAAGTTACAAATAGGTCAGGAATGGAACTGAGGACCAATGCGACCCACGCGCAGATTGACAACAGTTTGGCTTTACCCACGTCCCACCAGCGCAGAGAGCTGATCGGGTGCACCGTCCCAACGTAGCGATCGAAACTGATAAGAGTGAGAAAGAGGATGCTTCCGTAAATGTTTATGTTGAAGGAGATCTTCTTGAACTGGCAGAATATCTGTATGTCTCCGAGGTACGGCCTCGTGAACGTAAAGTAGAGGGTGAAGGGGAGGGTGAGGATCCAGGCTGAGTCACACAGGGCCAGGTTCAGCAGGAAAAGATTGCTGGTGCTCGAGGTTTTCCTGAAGCAGGAGTAGTTGATTAGAGCTGCTATGTTTCCCAGGATCCCCACAGGAAGGGCCAGAGAGAAGAGAACCAGCAGGATGTAGCAGTACCACTGGCCATTCTCAAACTGGCTGCAGAATACTGTCGATTGGTTCGGGAACTCCAGAAACCCCTCTGAATGTAAAGAGAGGACAGAATGTAAAAAGAACTGCCAATATCCTCAGGAAGTGCGTCCACATTTGATTCTGCACCTATGGGGTGCCCCTTAGGTTGGGTTAACCCACTATGCAGTTTGATCGTGTCTTTTGTTACACCCTCAATGACGAGTTGTTTGTACCCGTGTCTTTCAGACTGCGTGTTTGTAACACAAGCTTTCTGTTAAAATGATTCTAAGAGTATTTCTTCTTGTCAAAGCTCCTCCAGAGCCACGGACGACAATAAACAACTGTTTTCTCTAAATGCATAGCGCTCACTGTGACTACTAAATTGACCTTGACATGTACAAATTGGTGGAGTACCCTTAAACAGTCAAACAAAACTGCCAAAGAGTTCCTGTTATTTCTTTCATTTAGCCTGAAGTGTCAGATAGGAATGGATAAAGTATACAACACTTAAAATGATACCAAATTGACTTTCTACATTTTGGCACTGCATGCATTATATTATGTAGTAAGCAACAGATTAAAACACACATAAAGAAATGATTGTGTTACGTCCCTGTCATCTCACCTCATGAAGGCCGCGCTGCTAAATTCTCAGTAAATCATGATGTTTTAATACCATCTACTTTATGAAATGTGAGCTTTATGAAACACAGTGGATATGCCGTACTTAATTGCATCCTTATTTTTTAATAACGTGCGGAATAATGTAGGTCGTAGTGTGTTTTATTGGCTGTGCTGGTAAGCCCTGCTCTCAGAGAGTACTTTGAGTCAGATGTGTTTACCCGCTCTCTCCCAGGGCCTTTTTAAATTTACAGTAGCTGTCTCCACAGTCTCTGAGCGTCACCAGCGTGTCCAGGAAGCGGGGGCTCGACTGTCTGCTGCGAACAATGAAACCTGGGGACTGTTGATCTATTGCCTCCAATATGTCGGCTTCTGTTTGCACTTAATCACAGATAATACTTTTCATCTTGTTCGGGCGAGCGGAGCTTAACAATGAACCTTTAGCACATTTCAACCTGTCATGTCTCCCTGTACCCACTGGAAGACAGAAACGTTTTTATATCTTATTTTGTGGAGGAATCTTTATCATCCCGCTTCACCACAAGTAATACTTCTACAAAGTAAGGCTGCTCTGTACTGTAGACCGTACTGACAACAATCCTGGTCAGGAAGTTTGAGTAAGAATACATCAAATAAATAAATAAAATGAGTTCATTATTGTATCATTAATTATTTAATAGTTTAATGCATATTATGTCAAATATTGTAAGTGTTTCAGGTTCAGCTTGTACTTACGTCTTTTAGCCGTGTCAAACTTGTTGCTGTTGAGGTGTGGTATCATGATGAATGGAGACGGTGATCACATCTCAGATCGCCTTCACTCCTCCACCACCAGCTCTGTGCTTCTCATCTGTCAGGAGCTGTTGGTGCACTGCCTTACCTCTGAGACGTGTGTGTGTGTGTGTGTGTGTGTGTGTGTGTGTGTGTGTGTGTGTGTGTGTGTGTGTGTGTGTGTGTGTGTGTGTGTGTGTGTGTGTGTGTGTGTGTGTGTGTGTGTGCGTGTGTGCGTGTGTGCGTGTGTGCGTGATACAGGAAATCGAGGATTAAACAAAACCACACTGTTAAAACATGGGAGATACGCAGTGCAGGTTGTTTAACTGATAGTGTCTGCTGGTTATGCTGTTACGATTGTGTGTCTGGTTCCCGTGATTCTGTGTGTCCTGTGAGTGGATTACTCCTATAAATCTGGTGCTTTTATAGCCGGAGCACTTAAATAAACTGGCAACTCGGTATATAAAAGTCACACAAAGCCCAGTTTATTTCATGGAAATGCTAGTATCACTGGATTTGTGATTTATCTGCTGATTTTGTGGAATGCATGGATACTCTTCTGCCACGCTGACACTGCAATTTATCCTGACCAAACAACATGCGATTTGATTCAAAGTGTTCATCGGTTAATACATTATTTTAAGGTATTGTGGAAGAGATTTCTACTTAAATGGGGCTATTGTGCTCAGTGTGGTCATTAGTTTTAACATAAATGAGCCGTTGAGGCTGTAGAGTAGGCTACACTTACATCATTGGAAATAAATCCCCAAACTATTAGTTTTTCCACAAATGCAAATAATCATGACAACTTGCACTGCATTCAGACATGGATGAAATGACACCAGAGGACACAGTTACCTTTCAAATGGTCTAATGCATTCTTCCCAAAGACTAAGATTCTAATGTAAGACCTCCCAAAGACGGTACGACACAGTATGTTGCTCATCTGTGCACATACCACTCAGCTCTCTGGTGTGTGTCCCTTTATCACCACCAGATGGAGACACAGCTACATGTTGGATATGATCTCATCCCAAACGGAGCACTATAAATAGCATTAGAGGTAACTATACTAAATATTGTAAAATTAGTATTCAAACTGTAATTGCATTCTTTTGAGCTCGGTCCATGGAAGCGGGTGTGTTTGCAGTGTGGGTGAGTGAAAGTAAGAAAGAGATTAAAAGTGTGTACTTTTATTTTTATTTTTTTGGTGTGTGTGTCTGTGTGTGTCTGCCTTGTCCATGTGTGCGTATGTTATTTGTTGTTGTTGTTGTCCCCTGCCGGGCTGAGCCTTGCAGTAGGCAGTGCTCATGAATCACACCTTATAGAGGTCCCCTACTGTCGGGAGGTGCAGTGACTCAAACAGCTTGGCTGAATAGTCTTGAATCACCCCCTAGTTAAATCCTGCCCATATAGGCTGCGAGAGGGCGGCCGTGCTCTCTGGCGCGGCGTGCTACTTTAAAAGTCAGATCTGCCGATACACACTGTGCTCCTACATCTAAGCCAGGGCTCATTGGCACTGGAGGCAATTAAGTTCACCCATGCAAGTCAATTCAATTATGCATCTGTGATGAGCCCTGAAATACCACAGAGCAAGACGTATGGTGTGGCCTCACACTAGGCCACTTTACTTTAGCTAAAGAAATATCTAAAATGTAATGTTGACCATTGTTATTAAGGGAATACTAAAGTGTATTTTCTCGTCTGTAAAGCTCACAATAAGTAATAAAAAACTTTTCTGCATAATATATTTGAACCTACAACAGGAGGGTTCATTCATTAGAACTGCACTTAAACTCGATAAGGATCCTCATTTCTGTAGGTATCTCAACATCTTTGTTTTTATGTGCGCAGCGTAAAAGAAAAACTAAAAGTGAGCAAGCTGAGATTGAACAGCATGTAAAGCTATTGAAGAGTGAACCAGCCAGGCTGTAATGGGAAAATAAATGGAGCTTTTCTGTCTTCGTGTGTGTGTGTGTGTGTGTGTGTGTGTGTGTGTGTGTGTGTGTGTGTCTGTGCGTGTGTGTGTGCACAAACACAATTAGTTCTCAGAGGAGCTGTAACTCAAAGGGATGCTGACTGAGCTGGAAGAGAGAAAAACAAAGAGTTGTTCCTGGAAAGATGGCCGCTTCTGGCACCTGATCACAGCTAGCTGAGCAGAGGGAGAGCCTCAAAGTGTGTGTGTGTGTGTGTGTGTGCAGTATGTGAGGTAGTGGAAATAGAGGTGTATAGCCAAGCTTAATCGTAGACTTACTTCTGTGTCAACAGTCAATTGAGTAACCTTGAAGCGGTTGGTGGTTGCAGTTCACTGCACGAGGACTGTTTTTATTAGCGATGTCTCTATCAAGTTTTTTGGCCCCAATCCAAGTCCTTTAATATTGGCCATCTGCCTATACTGAGTCAATACATATATTTACCGAAATGCAGATTAAATATGTATCTGGTTCAATTACAACTATTATTATAAATAGCAGCTGTAGCCCTAGAATTTAGAATTTTCTACATGATCCAAATACTGAAGGTCATGAAGGACATTGATGGGCTTTAATTATTGATGTGAGGAAGTTGAAAGGAGGACTCCTGAACTTGACGTGAAGCGATCGGCTACACAGAATACTTGGAACTACAAAAACACCCAGGCCACTTGCAGTTGTGCATCGGTGTTACAAAGTGATGCTTCTTTTTTTATTAGACAGAGACCAGACATCGAATTGTAGAAAGTACATAAACCCAAATTAATGTTATATTAACTTACCTGGTTCAAATTGTGTTAGAAAATTATTAATTGGCTGTCAAATATTTGCACATTTTATATATATATATATATATATATATATATATATATATATATATATATATATATATATATATATATATATATATATATATATATATATATATATATATATATATATATATATATATATATATATATATATATATGCATGCTTCTGGAGGGAGCTTTGTGAAGTTTGAGAAAATAACCCAGATGATGTCATTGTTATGTCATCGAGGTTATCTCATCTTTGGATTGGAGACAAAATAATTGGAACAGAACAACATAACAAACCGGATCATTGGTTGCATTATGGGAAATGTAGGTTTGAGTGTTTTTGAAGCTTGACCCACACAAAGAACTTCACATTTTGATATATCTGCCTTTTTAAATGTTTTGAAAAGAAGATCTGTCTGTTGGATTTCATCTATTTTATTTGCAGCTCTTATTTGACCCAGGTCTGATTGATGGTGGCAGTAACAGACACCCAAAAAGTAGATCGCTTCTGTTACACAAGCAGCGTGGGAGGTAGATCAAGGACTATTATATTCTGCGCACCTAATTGCATCACATGACACATGTTATTTTGTATACTGTACTTATGTAATGTGTTTTACATAATGCTAGTCAGACCAGAACAAAATGTGAGCCCTTGAATTAAAGCTATAAATATATCTCTGTTTTTCATCTGGAGTAGCCAAGAAAAAAAAAAAAAAAAAGTCTGTTACTATGTTCATACTCGCCACAAAGGAGCTAAAAGCATCTGTAGTCTTATCGAGGTACAACAATGAACTAAAAAGTCATATAATAAAGCGTGTTGTCTTAATGAGTTCTGCTGAGATCTGTCACCACCAGAGGACAAGCTCGTGTGATTATGTGTTCTGTGCCGAGACCTGCATATATGAATCAATGTCATGCTCTGCCAGAGAGATATTTCTCCATAATTTGATTCCACGCCAGCATTGTATAAAAAAAAGACACCACAGGTCACAAAATGTTTGAATAATTTCTCTAATCATGCAGAACTCGCATCATGAAACACAAGCGAGCGTCACTCCACTGAAAGCTCGTCCAACAGATGCAGGAAATGATGTGTGTGTGTGTGTGTGTGTGTGTGTGTGTGTGTGTGTGTGTGTTTGGAATACTTTCTGTTGGGGTTGATGATGAAACGGTGACGGTTGAAATTGGTCAGAATAAGACAATTACTTCCAAGGCCGTTGAATTGACACCTCAAAGTGGTCTTTTATCTTAATTTCAACGCCTAAAGGGCATGTGTCTGACAGACTAGGACATTATTGATCGATGTGACTAATTTATTTACTTTCATCTCCATCTTGTTGGACATCCATGTTAGCACGTTGACATGCTGTTTGAACCTCCACTGACAGCGGTGTCCTTGTCATGCTCCCTTTAGGTCGATACCTGCGCCTGAAAATGTTCCGCGAGGATCATGGCTCCTGGATGACCATGTTCTTCAGCGCCATCCTCTTCCTCTTCATCTTCTCACACATCTACAACCTTTTCCTGCTGATGGCTGGGAGCATGGAGTAAGCCATTCAATCTCTCTCTCTTTCTCTCTCTCTCTCTCTCTCTCTCTCTCTCTCTATGCCCCTTTTCCCTCATTCTCTGCTTCCCATTTGTAAGAGCCACACTGTACGCTCCCCTTTGGCTTGCCGTGATTGATCTAAACGTCTCGCCTGAACAGAGACTCGATAGCAGTCTGATTAATCAGCCCAGACTTTAAATCACAGGTAGGAGCAGGCAAGAGGAGAGTGGTTAATCCTGAAAGATCACCCCAAGCACCCACACTTATTCTCCCATGATCTTGACTTATTTTGTGACACATCTCTGGCTAAAAACCCATTTAAAAAAAAAAATATTTTTTACCACGTCTCTTTGTTTATGCCCTGGTTTTGCGCTCCTGTTGCCCCAGCGTACCTGCTGAGCAACCACTGCTCACTGCAGAGCTTGACACCCACACATCAAGCCAGTGACAGGAATCCATTTATGCATTTGCAATGTGTCTGTCTAGAGGAAGGAAAACATGCCCTTGAAGCCAGCCAGCCATACATTAGGTCGCCACAGGGTGATTTACCATTTTGTACATTTGTGCTGTAAAAAAAACAAAAAAAAAACCAGCGTGGCAGGTGTCTATTCAGGCACAAGCTGTCAAGAGGGAGGCCAGGGATATAATGGGATCTGTCCGTACAGAGCTGCTTTTCCATATCAACAACAAGCATCAACTATCCAAAAGGTGCAGGCAGATGAAGGCTATTAGCTTGCAGGCAAGGTGTTGTGTTTTTCTATGGCCAGAGGGATGAGTTTGTATAATCAGCCCATCTGTCACTCCGACCAGCGCGGTGACACCAGCATCCATCTTGTCCATTCTCTGTGGTTTGGCCGAGGAAAAAAAGAAACGCGAGCAGCTGAGCAGAGAGGGGCAGGTCCGCTGAGACGATAAATGTTGCTTGCTCAGGGAAAAGTTACATTTGCAGTCGCACCGAGCGCATCTGTCACAAACAGGTTTCCTTTTTACTGCCTCTCATTTGCTCCTTGAAATGTTAAGAAAAGTGTCCGTTTGAGTCCGTCAGTGTTTCACCACATGACATTCTGATAATGCTCAAGGAAAAATAATGAGTTACTCAGACATCTTTGAGAAATGTCATATATAATTTATTAAATGATATATAATTTATATCCATCTTGCAAGTCACTCTGCTCTTGTTAGCTGCATCACTTGTCAAGATATAAAAAGAAGTAACCACGACAGTCTATTAAACTAAAAAAAGTGGCTGACACAACACTAAAACTCATCCCTGAAATGTCTTTTTCTTTGCTTTGACTGTGCGTTGAGCAGCGACATCAGTTATTCGAAGTTGCAAGGCTCTCCTCGCAAAGACAGATGGTGCTGTTGTAAAGCGAGTGAACCCGCCCGCTGCCCGAGACACCTGGTCTTTTTCTGCACTTTGTCCCAAACCCCTCCCCTCCTGTCCCTCTTTCTCCCCTCGTTTTCTTTCTGTTCCAGCAGTGTGTCCGCTGAGGACCAAGACCCTGCCAAAAACCATTAGTGTTCACATCTCTGTTCAAGACCGACATGTAAGAGCAATGTTCACACTCTGCCGGGATGCCCCCTCGGAAGACGTTCTCCGGGCTGCGATAGCATGAATGCAGCAGAGTGAGCAAAAAGGTGGCTGAGAGGATGGGAGTCTGGGGGGAGCGGGAGAAGTGCTCCGGCTCCTAATGATGCAGTGAAACTTAAGTCTTTTGATCTATGTCCAAACACCCCCTCTCACTACCATTCCCTCTCCCCGCAGCGAGGCTGTTGTAGTTTTCTCTTTTGCCACAGCACAAAGGCAAAGTACAATATCCCTTTGTGACTGCAGCTGCCCCTCTATGGGAGTGAATAGTGTTTTTTCCTTTTCATTTGTACTACAAGAACAAGCCGCTGTGAGGTATTATAACACCCAAGGGTTTTTAAAGGGTATTTTGACAAGGGTTAGCCGGCTCTGACATCTAGCCACGATGGTGCACTGCAGGTGATGCTCTTCAGGAGGCTAGACAGGGCGTCCCACACACACACACACACACACACACACACACACACACACACACCAACCACACATTGTCCACGTCTCACACCTTGCTCAAGTTAGCCGGGACATGCATGTATCTGTTGAAGACAGAGAGAGAGAGAGAGTGTGTGTGTCTGAGTGTGGCAGCGGGGGGCTGTTTGCGTCTGTCTCCCTGACCTGATGCTGTATGCCGCCCGTGCCCTCCGCTCATTAATATGCTTTAATTTTCTTTGACCTTTCAGTCGGTCTTGAGCTTGATTTAATTAAAACCGGCGATACATCCACGAGGGGAAAAAAAAAAAAGATCAACCGCGCCATCAGGACTGTAAACAATCGCCGATAAGAGATTGTTTATCTTTTCGGATGACATGCATTTATTCATGATTAGTCATGTAAAATGGATTCATCAAAGCCTTTATCTCTCCGCTCAATGAGATTTCCAGACTGTGTAATCTTACACATGTCCAACAGTGCCAATATTTAAACAGCCACTTCTAGGTCAACAGCTATCAACCTGTTACCTGGCATGCATCATATCAGGGGGAAAGCCTGTCCATTGTGGCACCATGGGAGCTGTAAGCCACACTTGTTACCAAACCCTCACATCTGGGCTATTTGCATTTTAATGTAACTGTCAGATTAGGAGGGGGCTGTTTGTGTGAAACCAGGGGAGTGTGACCGCCCAGGGAGTTTGACGGACTTCATGAATGTTTTGTCACGCCGCACAATCCCATTCCGCCATTTTACGGCGCCATTACCAGCCGAAATTCAGCCCCTAATTAGATGGTGTTATTTAATTAAGACGGCCCAATGCGCGGCGTACACATTAATCACGACTAATTTAGGGAAAGGGGGTGGAAAAGTAAGTGAAGGTGAAAGGAAGGAGGGAGAGAGGGAGTGTGGAGGGATCTACTAGGGAGCTGGAGTGGGACAGTAAAGCTGTAAAAATAACGTCTATACTTCAGTTTGTTACCCAGTAAAGGATAGATGCATGGGTGGGGGGGGGGGAAAGGGGGTAAGCTGGGCAATGGAGGAGTGGGGTGGAGGGAGGTTTGCAGTTGCTGGATATCTTTGATGAGGAGCAGGGAGGGATAGAAGTGGCATTTGACCACAGTGATACCGTGAGCGGGATTAGACCCCATCGTATGAGGGTATTTGTCTTTTGTTTACCATGATCCTTTGTGCTGCGTGCATGCTCGTCCCCCTCGTCTGTCTGTTTGCTTGTCTGGCACTAAGCTGGGGTAATACCATGGACAAGTGGATTTAAAAGGCTGAATAAATAGCATGTTGTGGTATGTAGATGCCTCCTGTTGCCTGCAGTCACACATGGGACTTTCTGCTAACTACAGTACAACGGCGTACATTTCTAACAATAGCTTATCTAATGCTGAAATGTTTTAGATATAGATTCGCTGTATGTACATATAGATGGTCATCGGCGTTGTGTACGGGATTACAATTTGAAATTCAGCAATTCAAATTACACACACACACACACACACACACACACACATGGATTTTTGTAATAACAGTTTATTTAAAAACAACCACATAACAAATTCCAGATTTATTATTACTGGACATTGTGTTTATTAAATTATAAAAGACATTTTTTAAGGCATGTAGGATAATGAGATTGGACCTGAAAAGCTTTGTCGATTGACAAAAAATAAGATTTTCATAAATAATTTTTAATGCACAATTGATCTGCTTCATGCTACTCAATTGTGCCATTCGTCGCTTTTCTGTCATGTCATGGAAATTTGAAGATCTTTGGCTTTTGGACGGTCAGATAAAACAACAAAAGAGTTTAAGAATCACTATGAGATGAATCTACAATGAAAATAATCATTAGTTTCAGCTGTGAACAAAAGAATCCTTCAACATCTCTATGTTTAAATTCACTCATTTGCTTGTCATAATATGTCAAAATACCCTGCTAGACATTGTTAGAAACAGCTTTACTATTAAGACTTGTTATAGAAACCTGTTGCTAATGTCTTGCAGTCTAAATTCATTGATCTTTCTTACACTTCCTCACTCTGCCTCTCGCATACTTTCACACACCCACACGGCATATCTGCTGCTGTCTTTCACACTCCTACACATGCACATTACGTTGGTATCTCGAAAATGACTCATTAGGTATTGAACTAATCTTCATTTAGTGTAAAGCTTTCCCTCCAAAGTCAGTTTCTCTTCTCTCAGAATACCTCTGAAGCAAACTGAGAGCTGTATGAAGCGGTGAAGTCAGTCATTTCCTCTCTGATTATATTATCCTGCTCGTTTCTGGCACAGAAGGGAGGAGCGTCAGCAGTGGCTGCAGCCCAGGTCCTCCTCATACCTCACTGTCATATGAAGCCAAACAGCCACATTGTAAACAATAAACACCAAAACCTTGACAGCGGTGGACGTCCACTGGGAATATACGATATGTATGATATTATAGATGAATGTGCGTGTGTGTATATGGAAGATGGGGAAGGGTGTTGTAGCGGGACAGATGGATTGTCCGTGCATGTGCTCATGTTTGGGTCTAATAACACACAGCCACACTCAGTCTTCTTACAACCTCTTCCTTATGTTTCCATTAATGAGTGATAATATATATTTTGAAGCTTCCCGTTTTTTTTACCATTAGTCTAGAATGCTCAAACTGAAAATACCATTTAAAACAGTTGATATACCTTTCAAATGAGTACTTTTACGTTATCATATCTGGACACATTTACATTCTGGATTACATTACAGTTCATTTAGCTGACGTACAAAAAGTGGATGTGACGTTTACATGAAACGTAAAGGAACCCATGTTCATGTCCCAGTTTACATGATTCTATTATTACTCAGGTTTCTGATCATCTGCGTCACATCAGGTTTCTTTGTGTGTCTCCTTCTCATCCTGTGACTTTTATTCCAATCATCATATTTCTTTTTCTTTACTGACTTAACTGCTTCAAACTTTGGCTTGAGAAAGCACCATGCAAACATGGAGGATACCGATCGGAGTATATTCAGTGTTCTCAACCAGAACACGGTGTTCACATGAGCGAAACATAATAAAAGTAATTAGTAATAACTCAGGGGATGTTATCACAGAGCGACAAATTCCACAGTGGAAGGACGTCGTGGATCAACGGATGGGTCGACTGCTGTTCGTTTCCCGTTTAGTTAAGGTCTTCTAACCTTAACTAAGTAGAAATATTAACATTGTCACATCACAATCAGATATACTATTTGAAAGGCACGGACAAATAATTTCGTCCTCCTCTATGGATCTTCTAAAGCGCCTGATGGTATTCACTCGTACTCCTGAGGTAGCATAATGATGAGGACTAAAGGACTCAACCTCCAGCCACTGTAAAACTGCACATGGGCTAATTCTGTGCTGAGTGATGAATTAAGATTTACGTTTTTAAGTTGCCTTGAGAGATGCGATAGCGATAGTGAATATTTGACATCTTTACGCTCCCTGGTAACTACAGCTCCTCGCCGTTGTATGCGGTAAATACGACGGTGGGTACTGCTGTGCGCGGGGTGTGGGACAGGCAATGTATTTCAATGTGGAGCCATCCAAGGTCGCAATTTAATGTTCTGAATGAATCCAGCCTTTACAGGGCAGAGGAGGTCACTCAGTTGCCACGGTCACTAAATCACTGGCAGTCTGACAGAGAAAACAAGTTTATGAAACTCGGCTTGAAGAACTAAATGCCCAAGCAGACGGTGAACAAATGTATGGAGATCAGAGTATTGATGAGTCAGAGAAAGCTCTCTCAGCGGGCTGTTTTATAAGCGTAGTGATCAAGGCTCCCATAGGTCTTGGAAATCCTTGAGTTAAACTTTTTTCTTTACATCGATGAATATATGGAGTAGTACAAAAGTGCTTGGTTCATAGCAAAGCAGGAAAGGTTTTGTTGGCACTATGCGGCAGTGTGGGTTGTTGGTGAAATGGGACTATAAAGCCTTGTAGTCAAAACGTCAAAAACGGGTAATTGTGGGGTTTTGCAGCTTTTCTTATGTCATATTATACTAAACTAATTATGTTTTAATGTTGGACTGTTATTCAGACAAAACGGGCAATTTCGATACGCCACTTTTTCCTCTTGAGATAACATGATGGGTATTTGTTTCGATGGATAAATCAAAGAAATATTCTGCAGCTGTATTAATATTAAAAACAATCTTTAGCTGCAGCCCTGATTTAAATATCTTTAGGTTTTGGTCTGTCAAAAATGATTGGAGGACATCACCATGGGCCTTGGGAAATTTCAATTGATTCATTTTCTAATTAACCAACAGATTAATCAATTCTGAAATAATAATCAATAGTTGCAGCTTCACATTGCTGGACCTAATTACCACGCTCTAACTATATAATCAGATATTGTAATATTGAATTACCGCCCAGTCTATCACAACTTAATATAAAACAATATCCAACCTATATGTAATTAAAAAAACAATCTGGTGCACAGTACACCTACTGTGCACCAGATTGTTTTTTTTAATTATTGTATGATGAAAACAACAATAGTTGAATATAGATGGAAGAATTATAATGTGAACATGTGTAGTGTTAGCTGAGCAGACAGAAAAGAGGAATACCATCAGAAACTCCAGCTGTATCAAAATAAAATACAATAAGATATTAAAGTGCCAAACACAGTTTTAACCAAGCAATCTCAGAAACATCACTGACTGCTTGGCACTAAAGGCCCTGTCACACAGACACGTATGCAGGCGCATTTGGAAATTACCATATACAACATGTATGAACATATACAGAGCCTATTGATAGCGTATCACGTACTCATACAAAACCTACCAGAGCGAATAACCAACGTATTCGACGAATGCCCAACAGATGCATAACGCATTCCTAGCGTATTCCTTCGCCGTATGGCGGAAACGTATTCCGGCAGTATGTGGAATATCGGCAACACGCTGGTGTACGTTGTTGAACGCTGAGGCCGTGAATTAGTTTTGAGCATGTTCAAAAACCTTTCACGGCATCTGTTGGGCATTCGTCGAATACGTTGGTTATTCGCTCTGATACGTTTTGTATGAGTACGTGATACGCCATCAATAGGCTCTGTATACGTTCATATACGTTGTAAATGCTAATTTCCATATGCGCCAGCGTACGTTTCTGCCATACGGAACAGTGTTACAGGGCCTTAAAGATAAATGAAGCACAAATAAAAATGTAAAGATCCTGCAGATGACAACTTTATTGCAACCGTTAAAATGGCCTTTTTCAATAGTTCATGTCGAACAGGGGTAACATCCAAACTCATAACTCTATAACTCTTTACCCTTTGTAGCGCAAAATTGTAATTTTTTGCATGTGACGGAACAAGACTTTGAAAGGCATTGAAATGTCCTTGAATATTTTGTCTGAACAAGTGTTGGAAACCTGATAACATTCCTCAGAGGGTCAAAGCTGGCTGAGCCGGCCGTTCTGGCACTGACACTGCCACTGGCTCTGCGATTAAGCCACGGGAGCCATTTTGGGGCTGATTATTCATGGTGCTACTGTACTGATGTTCCACTACACTGAATTCTCTCATTAGGTCATCCGGCTCTAAAGGCCATTAAATTTTCAGTCAGCATGAATAAGTCAGAGAGTTCTGCCTCTGATCATGCAGTGCGAAGAGTCCCCAAACTCATCATAGGTGCTCTGCAAAAAAATAAAACCCTCTCTTTCAGCACAGGGGTAACATTTGCTCAATTAAATATGGGATGAGGGCAGGGGGTTGGCGGCGGGTTAGTTTTTTTTCTTTTCTTTTTTTTTTGATTTAAAGCCATGTGGAGCCAGAGAGCATTTCCAGAAGTATCGATCAGAATTTTCCTGCGGGTAAATGACTCCGAATGGGATCTCCTTGGTAACTGGAGCAGTGCCAAGCCACTGAATGTCTAACTGACTTAATGCAGATATAAATCACCATTCCAATCAAGGCTGTTTTATTTGCGGGCTTGAGCGATGCAATACGTCACCAGCGGTACTGCACGTTTTCGTCAATAAAATCCTGTCAAATCTGTTAAATGCATGCTGCATTGACGACGTATGATTTACAATGTTTGCTTCCAAGGAAGAGTATTTCTCACACAATTGCACTAAACAGGTAGTTGGCGTTTCGGGTCACTGGCTTGCCACAATTACTCATCAATGTACTTTATTGCCTAAGAGCATTTATTATGCCGTGAAAAGCGACAAGCAATTAGCATTAATTAAAAAAGGAACACCTATTAAAGCCTCTACATTAACTAATAACTTAAAAGTATTACCCTTCATTGCTTTTCAAGAGATTGTTTAGACGTCTCATTTACAAAGTGAACAGCACACCAAATAGAACTCTTAATGCAATTAGCTAAAAGATTAAATTAAATATAACCATCAAGGCAAAATACAGAGAGAGAGGAAGTGAACTGTACACTAGCAAGGTTGTAGGCGAGATTTTCCGGAGCCCTCTGTGCAATCGAAAACATTTTTATTGGTGTTTGCTGGCGGCCAGAAAATGACCAGGGGAAAACAAAGACGAATGGAGCCATTGACTTCAAATACGACCCATTGAAAGCACAGCCGGAGCCCCATCCATCGCCATCTATTATATTCATGAGTGTGACCTGTGGGGGAGATGAGATGGGGCTTGAGGGGAAGGTGATGGGTGCCCACCTGCTCCACTCAGCCTCTAAGACCCTAGCTGCCATGAGATCAAACAGGCCTCCTCGCTCCCCTCTGTTCTCCTCCTCTCTCCCCGGCACAGGTCCCATATAGGAGGCGAGTGACCCACTTTTCCTCCCTCCCTGCGCTATTACCTGGAGAAAATAGAGTGATGTGGTGTGTGTGAGTGTGTAGGGTGGATGGGTTTGCAGGGCTGAACAAAAGCTTCTCATCTTCACTTACTGTTCAGAGATGAAAGAGTAACTAGGACTCTAAAGAAAGCATGTCATTTCTTATCAGATACTATTGCATGTGAGATTGTTTCTCTAATGGCGTGCCTTCACCTAGTCTATGTTTTGCCTCTGTGCTGCTGCAGTTGATGTTAACTGAGCTTACTCAGATCTAGTGCATTAACATGGGAGACCTCTTTGGGATGACACTGTTGATTTAAAAACAACGAGACATTCGACAAATTTGCCAAACAAATGAATAATTTGCCAAACACTGCAGGACCAAATGAAAGCGATGATAATGTTTGAATACCATTGCCCTGGTGTAAATTGTTTACAATCCTCAGGGCTTTACGTAAGGTAGAGCCATCGCTCATTGTTTTCACTGGATCAGATTGATATTGATTGATTTTGACAGCTAGCATAATGATACTTAGCGTCAGTGACCATTTTCTCTTTCGCCCTCCACTGGCTCTTTTTGTCAGTCGTGTTATCGCCTTCCGTTTCTGCCTCCTTTTACTACCCTCATAACATGTACTTCATTTTTTATGTCCTTTTCACTCTTGGTCTTCTTTCCTTGCAGGCCTCACATGGTGACGGATTACATGGGCATCAGGAATGAGAGTTTTATGAAAATTGCTGCGGTGGGCACGTGGATGGGAGACTTTGTCACTGCGTGGATGGTGAGATTCCAAATGTTAGGTCATTAACATTAGATGGGATTTAGAATTTCAACCGTACATTATTAACAAACATATTAACAAACAAAATAATCTTTTTTTGCCATGCTAGCAGTGTGGTTTTGTAACTTTCAGATATTCATGGTCCCCAGATTATAAATCCGAATGATTTGGTTAACCCTTAATTTAATTTAAACAAACTGGTCAAAATTTCCACTTAACTTCATTACAAGATAACTCTTAATTGAATAACCATATTCAATCATGTTTTAAGATACATGTTCATGTTAAAGATGCTAAATTGCTAAATATTGATATGCTACACCAACATGCTAAATCTTGATATGCCACACCAACATGCTAAACAATTTTGGTACTTAGGCCTATATAAAAACAACAATTATTTCCGTACCTTACAATGAGAAATATAACCTTGTGTTTTCATTTAATTCAACAATAGAAGACCAAGTTCTCAAATGTTAAATGTTATATCAGTAGTAGACAGTTTATAAAATAAAGGTTATGAGGTTTGATACCCAGACCTAGCTAAATGTTAGCATGTTAACTTGCCATATACTTGCATGCTAACATTCTTAAGGTGTTATGCAAAACATGAGCGTATTAACATCCAGTAACATTTATAGTCGCAGAAGCTGTACTAGCTAGCTGTAGGCATGTTAAAATGCCAATGTTAGCACTTTAGTATGCTCATTTTAGGTTTATGTTTTTCAGCATTGAGCCCAAAGCACAACAATGGCTGGTGAAGTACAGCTTGTGCCGTGTACATGTCATATTGGATTTACCCTAATTACAAGTTTGCGACTTGTAAATAGCGTTCAAGTAAACATTCAAATCATATTCCTGATAATTCTGAATTAAAATAAGCTATATTCAATTTGGTGCTTAATAACATGAAAGTGCCTGAAAAAGCAAACAGGATGCCTCAGGTCATCCAAAGCCTGTTGTGTACGGAAATTAAATCCGAATTTAATGGATTTGGTGCTGTATTATATTTGCACATAATTGAACCCTTACATGAGCAATTCTGCAGCCATAAAGCCATCTTAAGTTGTCTGATGGAATGACGTTCACCATTTAATAAACCTGGAAATATTTCCCATCTTTACCGTCCATCCCACATGACTTGGTGGCATTATGCGGAAAAAGGTTAGCGCACGTCTGACAATGCAGAGCCAAATCTGAGAGGTTAAATTAAAGATACGCTTCGAGAGCCAAAGTATAATGGATGCACCCTTTTGCATTTGCTAATTAGCAACAATGGCGTTCCTCTGGCATCATTTGCTCAGGCCAGACTTCAAATGCTTTGCCTCACTGGTGGCATACGAGAATAGCATTTATTCGTCTTCCTTTGTCTTGTGTGTAATAAGCATTGTAGCCTTGCAGGGTCGTAAGTGTGGCTACGTTTAGCCATGTTTTCAGATCACAACTGTTAATTTAATAAGTATATTGAAATCCTAAAGAAGATACACACTCAAGCCGTTCTTCACACACTTCTCTAATTTCTAGGTCATGTGTATCCTCTCAGCCGATGTAAGGCCCACACTTAAAACCCTCTGTGTCGATCTGCTACCAAATCTTTAGAGTAATATGCTGATCTAAGAAGGGTCAGAGGAAACAATGAATGCACAGGGGGGTTGGGGGACATAGTATGTTGGAGGAAGAAACCCACCTCCGTTCATTTGTCAACATAAAGAGAGGAGGAGAGCTCTAGCGGGAGTGGACTACCTGTGGTGGGAGGAGTAGGGCTCTGGCACTGAGATGCACACTGCTGAGACAACTTGACAAGCTCCCTCACCGGTCACATTAGTATTCCACAGTACATACTGCAGAGAAAGAGGGAGGGTGGAAGGAGAGACAGAAGACGAGGAGGAGAAGGAGGGAGGTAAGGAGTAAGAAAGCGAGGTGAAGGGGAAATGTAGTCTGGTCAGAAGAGAGACAGGGGGAAGCAGCGAGTGCGAAGGTGAATCAGGGAGACAGAGGTGAGTGTGTGAGAGAGAGAGAGAGAGAGAGAGAGAGAGAGAGAGAGAGAGAGAGAGAGAGAGAGAGAGAGAGAAAGTTGGGCCAAGGCAAAGTGCTGATTCTAGAAATTACTCACAAGGTTTTTTACATTCGATTAATTCAACAAGGCACTTTGAAGATGACCTCTGTGTCTCCTCCGTCTAGCAGATTTACAGTGTGTCTTCGCTAGATGAGTGAACAGGAAGTGTCTGTTTTTGCAATGCTGCAACAGCAGAAGCATCTCATACGCTGCCTTATTCAAATCCTCTTTTCAACACAAGCTACAGTTTCTGCAGTGAGGCGCTTTATTGATGAACTGACCTTGCTTCTGCAGTGGCTCCACACAAAGAGTGGGAACGTCTATACTCTGACACAACTCTGTATCCACGTAAGAAGATCTACTATTTATTTTCAATGCTGACATTAAAACAGGACAATGTGAAATCAACTTTTACAGGCAGTGGAAAGACAGGTACAACCACAACATTTATAATTAAAATCGCAAAGTAATCACACATTCATTAGTGTGTAATAACACATGAAGTGTAAAGCAATATCAAATATCTAATATTTGACTAATATTGTGTTCTGCATAATTAAAACCGTGTCTAATTAAAATGTTTTGGTGACAGGAGGGTGGTATAATGAATTCCAGCAGGTGAACAGTGTCACTGTTTTTGCATTTGATTTGACATGCACTGCATGGCCAACAGTACTTGGACGCCCACATCACACACATTTGCTGCTCTAACAGAGTTTACACAACATCCCACATTAGTGACGTTTTTAACAACCTTATATTTTGCAGGGGCATTGCCATGTTGACACAGGAATTAGCCTCACCCAAATGTTGGTGCAACTATCATTGTATTTTGTAGCTTTAATATTTCCCTTGAAGTGATATTAAGGGAAATATGCTTTTTTCTCACGCTGAGATATAGATGAGAAGATAAATATCAGTCTCATTTAGCCTAGCCATTAAATCTATAATTTAATTTAATATAATCTATAAAATATATAATCTCCTACCAGCAAGCTCACTAATTAACACGTTAGATCTTGGTTGTTTAATTCATACAATTCACCCCCCCCCCCACAGGTAACACCACAACAATTTTGCACTTTGGTTTTTGCACCAATTACGCAAACAAGATAAACATTATTGTGTTAATTAGGAAGCTTTGTAGGTTCTGGATAGCTCTTTGCCCCTGTTTTCAATCTTTTTGGTAAACTAAGCTTAACTGGCGTAACTTCCTTTACATCTAATCTTCATAAGTAATTAAGTAATTTAATGTGCACGTTCCTTTCTGCAGGTGACAGATATGATGCTCCAGGATCAGCACTACCCAGACTGGGGCAAAGCAGCCAGAAGGTTCTGGAAACAAGGCAACAACAGGATTGTTCTCTTCTGGTATGTTGTCTTCTTACACTGAGACAAACTGCACGTGATAAGATTTCATATCAATCTCGACCTATCTTACTAAATGTATTATACATTTGTACAACGCTGTGTAGATGTGTGCGCATACATGTGTGTGTTTGTTATGTGGTCTCTCCAGCCCGTTGCAGGGTTACACACAGTCAATAGCCGTGTTAATCTTCCCTCACTCAGTGTCAGCACCTTTAATTTGAAGAACAGGGTGAAAATCAATGGACACAGCAAGGTCACGGGGCGAACCACAGCCCAGCTTTTTACTTCTCGCACCACAAGCTGTGACCCTTAAATAACTGCTAAACAAATGCTGCAAACCATGTCTGATGTGCCCATTACTAGACGGCCACGTGGAAGCGTTTCTCTGTTTAGATGTATTACACCACCAGTGCACGGTCCCAGCGGTGTTCATTCACCAAAGTGGCTCAGTGCTGTCAGTCAAACGCGACACACGAACGCCTCTCCCGCTGTTCACTTTAGGGTCAAAATGAGAAGTGAAGGACGTATAGAAGAGGATACAGTTGAAACAGTTTGACATGTGTTTGATATGCACACAGAGAGGTCAGGACATAGACATCTCAAACCACAAAAGTGTTTGTCTGCGGTGTTTAACAGTTCCTTCCGCTGAATTGATTCACCTACGATTAGAATGCAAGCAGTCAAATTGTTCTGTGACTTTTTCTGCCGCCCTTCATTTTATCGACGGACGCTCTGACTCGCGCTGTCACAATCAATGCCGGATTTGACAAGCTTTCGTTTGAAATTCAGAGCTTGAAATATGATTGATAAATGCGTTGCTGGATACATCTTATCGTTATGCGCTGAAGGGTCGTGGCAAATTGTAAAAGACAGTGCCAAAAATCGGTCACTGCTGAGGAAAAGAATACCATAGTGGAGTAATAGAAACTCTTAAAATGCTTCTCCCTTACATTTGAAATGGGATATGAGCTGGCATTCACTATCTGCAATGCAGCCAGCCGATGTGCGGTGTGAGAATGCACACAACAGCACAGCAATCACTGGGTGACATTGAGACACAATGCACAGCGGAGAACAATCCTAGCCTTTCTCATTGTGCCTCTTCAGATGGGACATTTCCCAGTAAACAGTGAAGGCAAAATTACAGGAATGTGACATAAACACAATTTCCGAGAGCGTGAAAGATCGCAGAAAAAAACTGCATGAAGGTAAAATTATATCTTTGGGCTAATGTTAAATATGGAAATACATGGTGATATGTATGCAGCAGGGTTTTGAATTGCATTGTCTCTGCATTCACAAACAGACTCTTTGCACATTCATCTTCCTGGAAGCTATTTCTGCTGCCATTTTTCAAATCCAGGTAAAAATAGTTGTTCAATACATTATTGAGTCCATGAAAAACAGAATTTATCTGATTTATCTTTTCTTGCAATGGCGTGGGTTTTGAAGTAGAGCTGTTTGTCTTCCTAGATATACAATATTAACTGTTCACATCTTCTTCTTTTATAGATGTTTTAATGTTTTTTCCTGCACCTTGTACTTTTTAATGTGCGTCACTCATTGATTTATCTCACCTCCACTCTCTGTGTCTTTGCCTCTCTCTCCCTTTCATTTCCTTCTCTCTCCTCTTCCTGCTTTCTCTTCCCTCCGTCCTTCCCTCCTCTTCCCTCCTTCCTATCTCCTCTTCCCTGCTTCCTAACTCTCCTCTCTTCTACCTCTCCTCCCTGCAGGTCCGTGCTGATCACTCTGACGTCTGTAGTGGTTCTGGTCATCAGTACCGACTGGATCAGCTGGGACAACCTGAACCGAGGCTTCCTGCCCAGCGACGAGGTCTCCAGGGCCTTCCTGGCCTCCTTCATCTTGGTCTTCGACCTTCTTATTGTCATGCAGGTAGACCGCTCCCCTGTGGCCAATTAAAAAAAGAGAGCTGGGACGTCTCTTGGCTTATTCCGCTACCCTTCTTGCCAGTTTCCCCTCCCTCCCCCCTTTCTCCCTTCCTATTCATCAATGGGCACTGCGGCACAGAGCAGCAAGAGGGGTGTTTGATCACTCTCAGTTGGCATGGACACAAATGCATGCACACACACATATACTGTATACACCCACAAATATATAGATATACAAACTGTTGTTTACTCCTTTACATCTCCTCCTCCCTCTTTCCCAGACCTCAGCTATGAACTCACCCTTTCCTCCCCTACTCCCCTGTGAGCCTGGTTTATTTTCTTTAATGATGACTCACAAGATTGGGGTTTTTCTCACTTTCTCCCCCCCCCCCCTCACTTTTTTTTCCCACCCGATGTCCCTCCCACAGGAGAGTGTACATCAATAAAGCCTGTGTCAGTGGCTCTTGAATATGCAAATGTGTTTGTCTGGGCAAAAAACCACATAACTGTGTATTGAGGAGAAAGAGAATGGGAGAAGTCGGTTTTTTTTTACGCCGCTTGCCAGGAGCCAGAATCTCAGGCCAATCATGTATGTGGTTTGACTGCGAGCCTAATTCAACAGGGCTCCTCCAAATGCTTAATGAAAATATTGCACAAGGCCTTGTTGGTGGGTATTAGAGGACACGTTGCAAGACTAATATTTGGTATCCCCTAAATATATGTTTCTACTCTGTTGGTTATGCTAATTACTAAAAGCCTGCAATTGAATAGGAGAACATCTTCTAGTGTTACAAGTACACCGTTCCACAGAAACCTGGCGAGGACACCACTACAATTCCAAAGGTTATGTATTAGAACAACTGCACCACTAAAAGTGATTTCCCGACTTATTTATTGAAACTATTCATTACTTTAAGTAGGGATTGTGGCCGCTCTGGACAGTAATTACTTCACAATGTGGTGTTTTTCTCATTTATTTAACCAATTATTGTGATTATGCAGATTTATAGAAACCGCTCAGCCTACAGTATGCTAGCGTTTCCTCACAAAGATGCTGAAGTCTTGCTGAGGCCAGCTTTTTTTCAGCTTTTTGGAAAAAGCCACACGAAGGGCACGCTCCCTATTTTGACATCTCCGTTTGACTCACCGCGGTCTGGACCCTGCGTCTCCCTCTCCCTGCAACTTGCCGGTATATCACTCCCCATTCGCATAGATTTGTTTACGATGGGCCCTTCTCATTTTCTGCACAGTGTACAGCAAGCACATTTACAACAGTTATTTATGAGTTGAGTTAGCCTGCGCTGTTACACGGCCCAAGCACTGGAGGTCGTTGCTACATACCACCATTCAATAAGAACGCATCCGCCACAGTCTACCCAACAGCTTCATCCGCCTTCATCGTGGAGCACAGGGTGCCATAGTTAATATCTCACCTCCATGAGAAAAGAAGGGTGTTGTTGTTCTCAAACTAATTAATACCCCAATTAATGACCTGTCTGGATTTGCCTCCAAGCTGGGTTTTACTTTTTTCCCCTAGTTTTGTGCATAATTGGTCTGTTTCCCCCAGCTGAATGTCAGATTTCTGTGTCCTTTGTGTATATGCATATACACATTTACATATGTGGATGATATGCCGATACACACTACCAATTTACTCCTCCTATATATGTCTTAGAGACTCATTATTTTGTGGGAGGGAGTTGCATGGCTTAAATGCCATGCCTGTTAGTGCTATAGCAACAGATACTGCAGATATGGAAGAGGAGTGGAGAACTTAATTAATATCCAGGGGGCCATCACAAAGCTGTTATGCTGTTCATAGATATTGGCATGGGAGACTCTGGATCACATGAGGATACAGGAAATGTAACGTGGTAATGTGATGCAGCGAGATGCTATGTGGAAATAATAATGGAAACCGAAGGGAACTGTAGCTAATCTAAAAATGAAATATGCTAAAATTACATGTGCGTTTCTTTCTGTAATAGAGATGATAAAAGCTCATTTGCGAGATGATTAAGTAAACTCAGTAAAAGACACGTTTTTAAAATATTTGTATTTTCTTCGCCCACCAGTCTGCGTGATTTTCATTAGTGTTTGCCATTTTAATTACACACTTTCATCATGCAAAGTAACTAAATACAGTTACATTAGTTAATGCAGATTTTGCATTAATACATAAATGTTTGTTATTGCATTTCTAATACTAGCAATTTATGGACTGTTAAAGCAAGTAATTATCATGTCCAATAATAGACATTTATTTTATTTGTTGAAGGAAACACCTCCAACAAAAAGGTACAAAGTCAGTATTTTGGGGAACAATTTAAGACCGTACATACATTTGTTATTTCTGAACACACACTAACTGAAGCGTGAGTGTCTGTCCGATGAAAACCATGTATCGCCAAATGTTGGTGACTTTTCAGATAAACGGAAGGATTAACTTTTCCTTTAAGGGTTACGCTGAGTAAACCATGGTCTACAACCCTGATCACAGTACTTAAGTTAACCACACACTAGCTAAAATAGGTAAGTGACCACCACAGGGCATGGGCAGATTCTAAATGTCAGTTTTGAGTGCACGTTGATGTGTTTTGACATGTTGAAATCCCAGTGCACATTAGTACACTCCATGAGCCTGTAAACACACAGCTGTAGTCTACAGCAGCTGGCACCATGTTTGACCTCCAGTCAGTGCATGAAGACGATCCACAGGGACTTAATATCAGCTAATATGAGAAAGTTCAAGTGTTCAAACACCCAATAAAGCACAATACATGGCTGACATCAGTCATGCCAATGTGCTTATTTAAATGTGTTCAGTTTGCTACAGCTGAGATTACATTATCACAGTCGCAAGACGCATTTATATGCCTGTGTGTGTGTGTGTGTGTGTTTGTGTGTGTGTGTGTCTGTGTCTGTGTGTGTGTGTGTTTCAGGACTGGGAGTTCCCTCACTTCATGGGTGACCTGGATGTGAATCTACCAGGAATGTCAACAACGCATGTGAAGGTCAAGCTTCCTGTCTGCAAGAGTATCTTTAAAGAGGAGTACCACATTCATATCACAGGTACCTGCACGGCTGCTGCATGCAAAGTACAGGGTCATCCCATTGTTACACGAGGAGTACCTCCAGCGTTACTAAATAGTTCTTAACACAGTCAAATACCACCCATGTTCATAAACTGATTAAATAGCAGAAAGAAAGAGAAATACTAATACTTTGGTCTATTTTTGAATTGTATTGCGAACACCAAACATGCTCTCCCTGCTCTAGTTTTCAATGTGCCTCCATGTGGGAAACAGTTTGATGGTTAAACCACAGCAACCATTTATAATACATGTGTAGCCGATGTGACACACAGGTGGCTCCACTGCTGCGACCGTATTTCCCGTTCCTCGCGTTCCACCCTGCCGCGCGAGACGCATCTCTCATCGTCTTTCACGTCTCTGAGTCTTAATGTTCTCGGCGAGCGAGTGCATTTCCCATTCGAAACCGTCTTCTCCGTTTTGTTCAACCCGCGTGCACACGCCGACTCACAACCATAAAGAGAAGGCAAAACCAATATTCCCGTGCTAAATGTTAAGCTGCTCAGTGATTCGCGAAAGGTTGTTAACCCTAATGCATTGCATATCCATTAAGCATTATGGAAATGGCTCCCACGCGACGTGATTGGTTTAACTAAAAGCTTATTAACAACGTATCTCTGACAGAGGAAGAGAGAGGTGTCACGTATACCCGGGGAGACATCTGCCCGCTATCAGTCAACCTGGGGAGATGGCTGTCTCATGGTAATGCAGTGATCTCGTTAGAAGATACTGTGGAGGAAGTAGCACCTGCAAATGGATCTGTGTCTGAATGCATGAGCTATACGCACAGGGAGAGGGATTCCTGATAAAAACGAAGGTGACAGCATATCTGTCTGTCTGACTCTGCTCTCTAAATCTTGTTTGGAGTTGCGTTGTAGATCAATCTGTCTGTCTGTTAAGTTATCTTTACAGTGTGTTCATGAATATTCTTTGCTTATGCGTCAAAGATAGGCTTCTTTGTAATCTAACCGATGTCTCGTTACAGGTAAGTGGTTCAACTACGGTATCATCTTCCTCGTGCTGATTTTGGACCTTAACATGTGGAAGAACCAGATCTTCTACCAGCCCTACGAGTACGGTCAGTATGTCGGGCCCGGTGAGAAGATCTTCACGGTGGAGGAGCCAGAAACGCTCCGCTTCTTCAACCGCAGCACTCTCACCTACGAGTGGCGCTCCACCACCATAAATCCCGACAGCAACCTAACCTACGTGGAGCGGGACATGTTCCTTCACAGTCGCTACACCGGATCCCGCTTGGACATCAAGTGCCTGGCCTTCATCCCGAGCCTGGCGGCGTTCCTCCTCTTCGGGTTCTTCGTTTGGTTGTTCGGGCGATTTCAGGACAGCGAGACCTTCACGGAAAACCCAGACAAGTCGTATGAGAGGATAAAGAGGAAGTCGCCGTCGGAGTACAGCAAGGAGATGGGTGTGACGCCAGAGGAGGTGCACGTGACCATGATTGACAGTCTGAAACGAGCGGGAACGCCAATGCTTCTCTCAGTGGACGAGCCACACTTTGAAGCGACGCCCTCTACGAACTCAACTATTTCCATGGAAACCCAAGAGACACATCCGAGCATTGTGGTTGACAGCGCAGAGCAGGAGGAACCAGCTGTCTCTTTTGATGTCCACAAGCTCTCTCCGTGACCTTATGAACACCTGAAACTTCGAACTATATAACAGTTTATAAAGTAAAGCTCAAGACGCACTTTGTCAAGATCTTGAGCCGTCACTGTTCTTTCGAATACGACCAAGCTTCCACAGAAGTTGACCACAACTGTTCATGAGATACAGGAGAAAGACAAAGGGATGTTACAGGAACACCAAAGCCAGTCCTTATGGCTGTATTTGTTTGAATATATTTTTCTAAAACAATTTTTTTTAAAAGCCTCTAAAACAGCGCCAATTCTGATAACAACCGCAGAATGCAAACTTATAGTTGAACATGGTGCTTGCTCGGATTTTGCATTTTCATAATTAAATTTTCTCACAGGAAGCTATTTTGGTGCCTATATCAGAGAATGGGAGTATTTCTACAGTCATGACATTGCAGCCAGGTGGAGTTTATTGTATCACACCAGTGTTACAGCTGCACTAGTGCCTTGAGATCTTCAGATACACACAGAAACCTATTCAGTCTATACTACTATAGGCAGCGTAATGGATAATGTCCTACTTACAGTCTGCTATATTAACATCTTATATGTTCTTTCATATCATCATATTTCAAGGACAAATTTTACCTCATTTGATCCTAAGACTTTATCAATTTAATTTATTCTAATGTTACGTCACTCTCTCTCTCTTCTTGTTGAAATGACATGATTATGAAAATCAATGAACTTTGATGACCTATTCATATCCCCCTCACTTGATATTAGTTGCAGAGATAATAAATGCAATCAGCGAAGATCAAATGGTTAACCAACAATCCACCTTGTGATTGCTTGTGTGGCTGCTGCACCTGGACTGAATACCAACAGAGTCAAAAGGGTGGTTTTGCCCTTGGCATAAACATGCCATTGAAGTGCAGAGGAGGCTTCTGCTCCAAAGCTCAGGGCTTCTTTATGTCTAGATAAACCTTAAAAGTTTTAGAAGCAGTTTTCAGACATGCATGAAGATTTACAATTGACAATTTATTCAGTTGAAACATCCTTGTGTAAAAAAAGAAATCCCTGATGTTCAAACGCAACTGAAACCTGCCGCATTTATCTGGCTTTGAAAGTATTCACTGCCTTTTCCTATATTTTCCTATGCTACTTAGTCTCATTAGAATATATATAATTGGAGCTTTTGGTCCAAAAGAGCATGCCCTTCAGTTTTCTTTTTTTTGTGAAATGCAAATATTAACTCAATTATTACTACAGTACCACTATATTTATAGAACATTTCAGTAAGTATAGAAATTTGACCAAAGATACAAAATAATTGAACATTTTTGAACAAATAATGCTGCATAAGATGATATGCTAATTTAAAGGATATATATTCATGATAAACAGAGTGCAATGATCTGTGTTCTTGTATCACTCTGCATTATAATGGACTGTAATGTACTATAATGTCCTGGAAAAGTATTTTCCTCCTTTTCTCTCTAACAACCCAATCGTGAAAGAGCTTTGTTCAACAATAGTATAAGTTATGGAGCCCGGGGTGTGCCACCAGAATAGCTACAGACTCTTGCAGTGTTTAATTTTAATCAATTAATACATTTGACGACGAGGCTATTTTAAATAATTTAATTTAATTTTCTGAAATGTATATATCTATATACGGTAATACATTTAAATAATAATGATTTCAAAAATCTTTAAATTTGCCAATTAATGATTCATTTTCCTTATTCTGACTTTAAATGATAAATTCAATTAAAATATGTAGAATATAAAAAGTATTTTAAGAAAGCTTTTTGTATTTCATTTACTTTAATTTGAATCCTAAGCAGCTTCAGCCTGAGCTCTGATTGGCCAGCTGCTGGCAGGCGTCGGGCCAATCGGAGCTGCTGCTCTGTGGGTTGGATTTCATTAGATTTTTAGGTGGCACACTTATAGTGTCTTATAGTTAATTCAAACACCAATTAAATGTGCCTCTTATTAATTATTATTATTAGAAATATAATAATGGATCAATGTATAATAGTTTTCTTATGTAGTAATGTGTTAATTGATTATAGAATAATGCTCTAAAACTTAATATTTATTACGGTTGCACACTCCAGACTCCTTACAGGAATTCCCTGTGTGTGTGTGTGTGTGTGTGCTTGTGTATGTGTGTGTGTGTGTGCTTGTGTGGGTACATTGTGGTGGCAGAGGTGTCTATTTGTGTCTGTAAAGGATGTTTTGTACTTAATAGTGCATGTTGTGTGTGTGTGCGTGTGCGTGTGTGCACTGGAGGCTTGCGAAGTGTGTAGGTGTTTGGTACACTTGTTTTTGACAAAGGCCATTCTGTGAAGAGGTCAATTTGTTTAGCATAATTGGTTTGCAGCTTTTTGTTCTGTAATTATCCTTTTATACATTACAGCTCTATGAGGACATTAGATATTAGTGTCTCACCAAAGGCCATAACCTCTCTGGACTTGAAGGGCGTCTAATCTGTTTGTTATGTATTGTGTTTAGCTTAAAAGTGAGGGTTTCCTTTTTTGTTTTGTTTTCATTGAATTGTGTTGCAAATCCGACACTCCCTTCAGTTCCTGTGTGTTTGTGCTTTTTTTCCTGAAGCAATGGAAATGTCCTTTTGCTGTTTGCTCGATGTACTGTGTGTCTGTTGAACCTCGTGTTACCAATAAATGAATACATTTTGTTATATCCTCAACAGAGTTCACCACGTTGTTTGATTCAATAATGTTAGAATATTTTTTGAACAAGGTTGCTGATATGGTTAGCGAGAAAAGTTTGAGTTTTTCCATATTCTTGGGAAATCGTTGCTAAGCAACAGCACAGGTCAAGTTTCTTGCAGCTGCTGACCCAATTAATATGGGCGGTATGAGAAATAATGATACTATCTGCACAAGGTCGCTTGAATATGTCGCCTGCGTACACATGACAACCGGCTCAGATTAGTGTGAGCTCTGCTCTGGGCCTGTCCGCTGTTTGATTTATGCCAGTGGGAAACAATTTGAATGTTTTGTTCCCCGGCTGGATTTGCTTACAGAACATGTTTACGTGTAATTGAGTTAAAGATTGGATTAAGAAAAGTGAACAGACAAAATTGGTTTAAGGCCATCGTTCTCAAACCAGGGTCGGGACCTCTCTACGGGGTTATCAAATAAATGTAAGGGGTCGTGAGATGATTAATAAGATATGAAATGAGGAAAAGTTTGCTTATATAATTATAAATATTATTGTAATTTATGTTTTTTCCAAATTTTGCTTTTGTTTTTACCACGGAAGAGCGTCTCAAATAGATTGATAGAAAAGTCGGTTGGTATCCCAACACATAGATTGCCATGACATCTTGTAAAGATATTCACATTCCCAAATCGAAGAGCTCTGTTATGCCATGTGTATGTTTGTGGACTGCCTTTATATAAATTAGCAATCTTAATAACTGTCAATTTTAAGGTTTATGTATCGTCATTGTATGTCTACAGCAAAGAGTTGCACAATGACAGTTGTAGTCCCTTATTACAAGGAACACCTAAACAAAAACAGTTCCTGTGCTTCTTGCACAAGCCCATCCAGGTCCACCCATCCCTACGCTAACAAGCCTTCGTTGCAGTGCTAATTACATCCACCAGGAGGTTTTGTTTTCACTTTGCTTACCTTGTTTGTCTGTTTGTCAGCAGGATTAAGGAAAGACGACTCGGCCAATTTTCATGAAACTTGGTGGAAGGCTCCAAGGAGGAACACATTATATTTTGGATCCGAATCATGCAGCAGATACGCAAATCATTTTCCACTGTCATTAGCATTGTGAGATTTTGGCCTTGGCGGAGATCTGCGCTCTCACATGGTGCTAAATTAAGACGAAAACATTGTACCTAGGGTTAGGGTTAAGCTAAGCTTGCTAAACTAAGCATGTTAGCATGCTGTAGTTAGCCTTTAGCTCAAAGCAGTGGCGTGCCTGTATTCCCTCACAGAGTTAGCATCGCTGTAGTTTTTACAGATATACCATTTGAAACCTCAAATGAAACAATCTGACAGAAGAAGAGACAGTTGATTTTTGGTAAAACTCTTCACACCTCACAGCTTTATATATGACATTTATGACAAGGGGCTGCAAGTAAATATTACTTCCTTTGTAAGGTTTGAAAAGGAGTTGTTAAAGGGAAGGTTCAACCTGAGCTTGCGGCTGGGGAGGGTCCCAGTTCTCTGGAAGACTCATCCCTGTCCCCGAAAAGAAACACCCTAGGGCAGGGGTTCCCAAACTTTCTGTGGCCAAGGCACACCAAAGCCCAAGCCAAAATCTCATATCCGGGAATAATCCCCTCTATAACACATAGTATCACTGTTATCACTCTGTGAACATTTATTTAGCCTAGTCCTTGTAAGAAGCTATTTTCCTTCACACTAGCAGAGAGCCTTTGATGTGTCACACTCTAATATTTCCCACCATGCGCAACTGGCTAAAACGGGTTCGCTTTGACAGATTTATTTTTTTAATGATTGTTTTATTTATATTTAGGCCAAAGCATATAAGACCTATTGTTTCTATATTGTGAAATAAGTGTGTAGGACAAAGTACCGATAAAGTACAGTGTTTCCCTGCGCTGCGCCCCCCCCCCCTGAAATTCATTATTTTTATATATTCACAACTCACTTTTCACATTGAACAGGTGCTCTTTTATTAAATAAACTAAACGCTTATGTCATTTATCTCATTTATATGCACGTTTCAGTTGCTTTGCATATTTACATGTTCTCCTCTGTTCTGCTTCGTGAAGGGCGGAGCTCCGCTTCCGAACACACACACACACACACGCGCGAACGCACACAATTACAGAGACAGAGTGGAGAAAAGGTGAGGAGAGAACTTAAAAAACCTGCGCCACGCACGGAACTGATCCAGCCCAGGCAGCACCCTGCAGAGCAGTATACCTAGGGGAAACACTGAAGTAAATAAAAAATCATTCATAACCTTGTGTACAGTTAAATGCAATAGGCCTAATTGTTTCAAAATCCCACGGCACACCGGGATTTGTCTCACGGCACACCAGTGTGCAGCGGCACACCATTTGGGAACCACTGCCCTAGGGAACCAGATGACTTCCGGCCGGTTGCACTGGCTGTTGCTCCATCACCTCAGACCCCAGGTCCGCCATGCACAAGATCCTCTGCAGTTGGCATACCAGGCGAAGGTGGGCGTGGATGACTTCATCCTCTATCTGTTACACAGGGCTTACTCTCATCTGGACAAGGGGAGTGGTGCGATGAGAATGATGTTCTTTGATTTCTCTAGTGCCTTTAACACCATCCAGCCCCTACTCCTGAGAGATAAGCTGACAGAGATGAGGTTTGACTCACATCTGGTGAGATGGACTACCTCACAGAGAGACCACAGTACGTCAGGCTGAAAGGCTGCACATCCGACACTGTGGTCAGCAGCACTGGAGCGCCACAGGGGACGGTACTCTCCCCTGTCTTGTTCACCATCTACACCTCTGACTTCCAGCACAACTCTGAGCTCTGACACATGCAGAAATACTCAGATGACACTGTGATCGTCGTCTGTGTCAGGAATGGACAAGAGGGGGAGTACAGGAGCCTGGTGGAGGACTTTGTGAGGTGGTCCAAGTCGAACCATCTGCAGCTGAACACCTCCAAGACCAAGGAGATGGTAGGTGGATTTCCGAAGGATCAGGCCACACCTGCAACCTGTGTCCATCGAGGGGGTCGATGTGGAGGTGGTCAGGTCCTACAAATATCTGGGCCTGCAGCTGGAGGGCAAATATGGACACTCTTCATAAAAAAGGGCAGAGTCGTCTGTACTTCCTGAGAAGGCTGGGGCCCTTCAAAATCTGCAAAAAAGTACCGTTGACCAGTTCCACCAGTCTGTGGTGGCCAGCGCTCTCTTCTATGCTGTGGTGTGTTGGGGAGGAAGCAGCAAGAAGAGGGATGCTGGGCGGCTGGACAGACTGGTGAGGAGGGCTGGCTCTGTAGTGGGCACAGAGCTGGACTCCCTGGTGACCGTGGCAGAGAGAAGGACCCTCGATAAACTGTCATCCATCCTGGACAAGCGCCCACCAGCCTCTGCACAGCACATTCACCCGGCAGAGGAGCGTGTTCAGCGGCAGACTGCTGTCCCTGTCCTGCTCCACAGACAGGCTCAAGAACTCTTTTGTCCCCCCTGGCCATAAGACTGTACAACTCCTCTTGCTGATGGCCGGGGGATTCAGATTCAATTCAATTTCAAATCACAACAACCAGTAATTGTTTAATTGTGTAAATGTTTTAAGCTACTGAATGCCTGAATTTTCCTCAGGATAAATAAAGTATCTATCTATCTATCTATCTACCTACTACAGAGGAGTGAGCTGTGAAAGACGTGTTGATGTTGATAGAGCTGCAGTTAAAAGGACTAACCTCTGACCATGATTCAACAGGTTCAGTCTCTGCAGCAGTTGATCTTCAGTATCCTGTGAAGTGTAGTTTCATCAACAACACTGAACCCTACATTACCACTCGCTGTAAATGATCTCTAGCATCAGCTCGGTGCTTTTGATTTTAAAATGTAAAACAACACCTACTCTGAGAACAAGAAGCAGCCGTATCAACACCTGAGGTCTGCGGAAATATATTTCATTATCGGAGAGTATTGGCTTGTTTGACTAAGGCCTCTTCCAAGTCTGCCAGTGGGCTGAGAGATGAGATTTTGATTTTTGGAGTACCATGCAATAATTGAGAGAACACATCAAAACAGGAGTTTGAAAAAAATGTTTGTGCGGCGTCGAAGCCTGATGCCCTACGTTGTGTTAACAGTGTACTGACAGCCTCCGGTTGGAAGCATTTGGGATCAATACATTTGTAAGGCTTCTTTTTTCATGACTTTGGATCTTATGTAGGCACTTGAAACATTTCACACTATTTACTATGTGCTCTTTTCACATGTCTCCACCAAATGAAAAAAGCTAGTGATGTATGTTAAGCTAAATGTAAACCGGAAACATCCCTCAGAGGAGGTGAGCCACAGCGACAGATCAACTGGAATCTCCTCTACTGTCTTTGAGATATTCTCCCATTAGATGAGTGTATCATGTCCCGGCATGACCCATCAGTCTGTGCTGACAGCTCCATGACTCTGGGAGACCCTGTGAAATGTATCAGTGCAGCAGTCCCAGCCAGCTAGTAAGTTTCCCCCTCAGTCCTTTCTCCCCCAAGGGAAATGGTGTAATTTCTTCTGCCGGTTTCCGATACCTTACACAGGGAACATGTGGCTCAGATATTTTCCTCAACACATCCAAAAACTCACTTAGAGGACTGAATCCCAAGACATGGGTTTGTGATAATAATGTCTGCCTTACTATTCCTCCGCGGGGGAAAAGGGGATTTGTTTTTATTCTAATTGTTCATCGAGTGAAGAATTTATTGATGAATATTGAGTTAACTGTTGCCCTGCTGAAACAGCCAGTGACGGGAACTACTGTTGAATAAAGTTTGGCTGTGAAATACTGTATTTATTTAATTTAAATTAGACTTCTTTGGTGTCATACCTTGT